>NC_056731.1:233921844-234166844 GCF_019279795.1 Protopterus annectens
GTCCTCTTGGGAAGGTGTCCATCAGTATGGCACATCTTGACTTGCCAATGTTTGCAGAGTCTCCCTTGTAAAACACCTCCAACTCTGTCAGATTGCAAGTACTTCTCCTGTACAGTACCCTCTTCAGGTCACCCTGCATATTTTGTATTGAATGTAGGTGTGGGCTCTGGCTTGGTCAGTGCAGAATATTGCATGTATTCTGGTGAAGCCATACTTTTGTTGATTTGGTGTATGGTTCGGGCCATTGTTGTGTGGAAACATGGGATCCCTCTCCATCCACAGCTATGCGGAAAACACCAGAAGGATTGGATCCACAAGAGACCAATGTTTGGAGGTGTTCATAATCACCTCCTACTTGGCTAGAGCCCCAGTTCCAGTATGTGAACAGCAACACCAAAGAAGGACATGTCCATCACCATGCTTCACAGTGAGGGTACTGATGTGCAGTGGTGCTATTGGGCCAAACAAACCTGTCATGAATGTGGCCGAAGAGTTCAACCCTGATCTGATATGACCATAACACATTTTCCCACTTGCTCTTTGAAGACCTGATGTATTGTTTTCACACTTTATCCAGGCCTGGATATTGTTTGTTGTGAGGAACTGCTGCCATCCTCCAACCCTACCCTATAGTCAAGACATATGTAGACCACAGAAGATTGTTGTCACATGTAGCACACACCCAGGGGTCTATATCACAACAGTGAACATTAAAAAGTTTGGCTGTTGTAATATCGAGCCATTACATTCAAAACCCAAGAAAACCGAAACCACAGAACAGCGATTTTTTTCCCAGGGAAAAAAATGCTGTTCCGTTACAAAAAAAAAAAAAACTTAACCTTAAACCTAAACTTCCCCCCACACCATCCCCTACTTAAATATACCAACTCTGAGATCGAACCGCAGTGGAGGAAATAGCAAAGCCCCGAAAATGACCCACCGACTTTTTTCCCTGGGAAAAAAGTCGATGTTCTGTGGCTTTGCTATTTTCCACTTTCGGACTTAAGGGTTTAATATTACAGCATTTGAACTCATTGTAGTTCAATGTTGTAATATAGACCCCACACCCAGTACTTACTGTAGATTCCTGCTACTCTTTTTCTGTTGCTGTATGGCTCCTGACAGCCTCTCTGGCCAGTTGTGGTGATGTATTCTCATAGAATTTGGAGGGATGTCCACTCCTTCACAATGTCAATGTGGCCCCATATTTTCACCACCTTTTGACGACTGTCTGCACTATGTTCCATGGTATATGCAATGCTGTGGAAATGTTTTGGTACCCCTTCTCCAGGCTGACACATCTCAGAAATGTCATCCCTTAGCAGGTTCATCAGCTGCATGCAAACCATGGCTGTTGCTGTAACAGGCAACTGGGTATATGTTAGGATAATCCTGGTAGGACAGCTGACCATTATTTGGTGATAATCAAAAAGTCTCTGTAATTGATGGCTGGTGTGTACCCAATAAGATGTACTGTTGTAGTTATATTGAAAGCTGCATCAACACAGTATTAGCTTCAGCCTGTGCACACATATGCATCTATGTTGTATGATTGTTATCTGTTATAACTGTTCTCCTAATAGCTTTGTTTGCTTTACAATTTAATTGTACAGGTTATAGGTCACATGAAAGGTTGGCTGGATTTTGAAATTGTCTATTGTGCTCTCATTATTGTATATCATAAATACCTGGCATTCTAACAGGTGTGTACACCATTTATATGCACTGTATAACACTATTTTATACAATATGACCTTAGTTTTGGGCCTTTGTCCACCAATTTTGTCAGTCTTTGTCTAGATGTCCTGCAATGACAGGTTGTGAGGTATGCTACAAATATGTGATATCTCCTGCAAGTAGACCCCTGTGTTGACCACCATGATGCAATACAGTAAACACCACCACAAGTGAACATGCATATATTGCCATATGGCCGAGTGTCACAGTTGTGTGCATGGTCACATGCATGACCTTAACATGCCCGGGGTACTGGTGAGCCACAACAGGAAAATCCCATACTTACCAGCTTCAGACTGCTGTCCCATGTGCAGACCACAGGAATCTATGTAGTTGTGGGGGGAGAGGTATTGTCAGCAGATTCACATTTAGCATTGGTATAAGATGAATGCTACGTTTCTGCACAACTACAGTACACACTATGATATTATGAATACAAATCTGAAAAATAAACCAGATCTGAAGTAAACGTCAGGGTGCAGGACACAGCAACAGTCAACAATAATATATGATTGTATTTATTATGACTGTAAATAGCCAAAATGAGTAAGACATTTAAAATAAGAAAGTAGTATCAAGCACTTTCATCTTTGACCATTCAGAAACTTTAACTGTCTTACTCATTTTGGCCATTTACAGTCATAATAAATAAAATCATGTATTATTGTTGACTGGTGCTGTGTCCTGTACCCAGAGGTTTACTTCAGCACTATGGTATTACACAATTTGCTCCTTCACCATATATGTGCAATTGTGTGCATTACTAAACCCCACTCACTAATCCATTTAGCACTTACATATGCATCTGGAGACTCTATGGAAGACAGTTTAACAGCTACCACCTTACATTGTTGTGCACTTTGGCCTTACCTGGACACTCCTCACCTGTTGCCGGGGTACCCCCCACCTCCTTGACTGGTGTTTCCCGTGTTTGAGGTTGTGTGGGGGCTACCCCAAGGTTTGCAAGGAGCTCCTCCATTACCGTAAGTGGGGCCTATGTGGCCAGACCCCCACCAGTAGCAGTACGGTCCCATGCAACTGCAGCAGTCCTTTGCCAGGCTCTGCATATCAGGTCAGTCACTCTATGCCTGACCTGATCATAAGTTTGTCTATGGTAGCCCAAGATGTTCATTCAGTGGACTAGCTCATCCCACAGGGCAGCCTGCGCGCATAGATTTTGCCAGCTATGGCCAAAAAGGATGGAGTACTGTGCAATCATGGCCTCTATGATAGCCACTGTCTCCTCAACAGTGTAACATGGTTGTCTTTGCATGGCACCTGGACGACATAAACAGGGAAACACATCACAGAGCCAGCACAGATGGGATGTCAATGGTGCTCAGGCTTTGCTTGCATACAATGTATAATGGAGATGGAAGCATATGGCTGGGTTCATGTAGGATGCAGACAGTACTGTTTTCAGGCCCCAAGGGGACCTGCTTTTGTTAACCTTGATTAGGCAGATTGCACTTGATCCATGATGATGAGGAGAGGGGTGCATGTGCTGTGCATATCCACCTATGGTGATGGCGATCCATGGGGTGATGTTTGCCCTACACCTGTCTGCAGCAGGTTGGCTGTGGCTATGGTGTGTGTGTATGGGTGTGTGTATGTGGTGTAATCAACCCCCATTACAGGGTGGGTTGTGTTATTCCGGATGAGACTGCATACATATGTGATGATGGCCTTGTGATTGTCCTTAGCAGATGTGTCCAATTTGTAGTCATAGTTACTCTTACAGTACGCCACCTGTGATCTAATATGCTTGTACAGGCAAAGGTTGACATGATGCTCAGTTGGTGCCTGCTCCTGCTTTGCCCTGTACAGCCAATATAGCATATCATTATGTGCTTAGTGCATTGCTGCTGTCCAGCAAAGGGGATCAGTCTACTTTGGTGAAGACAGGTTTCACAAGTAAGGTCTTGCTGAGGCCATACAGCTATGTGGGTGGTCATATATCTGTTTGTAGTATGCACGGACACAACATCATAACGCAGTTGGACACCTCTCCAATTTCAACATGATACGTATGCTTATTCTAGTACCCATGTCTGTGTCAGGGCAATGCAACAACCATTAGCTGTAGAAGTGTAACTCTGTTGGATGCACAGAAACTAAGATTACACACATGTACAACATGTACAGCTTATTTACCTGACAGTTTGCATCCCATGTCAGTCAGTATGAGGCAGCCAGGTACACCTACCCATACATACATATGCATAGGTAATACTTGCTATACATTTCAGTTCTATATTAGTATGGCACACTGTAATTACACTCTTGCTGCCCAGTCATTCCTGTCAACCTGTTAGGGTAGGACATCTGGAGGACGCCACAAATACATGGTGGGCTCTGGACCATGATTAGTGACACTTTCATCATGTTGCTGAAACAAACATACATCATTTGATAGTACAGTCGCCATTGCATTCACAGACATACCCTGGAAGATGTCCGTACGATGCTCATATGGCAGGCAGAGAGGATAAAGGCTAGGAGTGTGGTAGTGATGGTAGGAACTTTTAATGTTGTGAGTATAACTGGTATGGGGATAGAGCTAACTGATATGATGGACAGAAGAAAGGTGGATATATTGTGTGTGCCAGAGACCAGATAGATGTAAGGGGGTTATGGCTGTATCAGGGTCAGGTACAAAATACTTGGGTACAACTGTTCAGAGTAATGGCAAGTGTGGGGGAGAGGTGGAGAAGAGAGTGCAGGCAGGATGCAGTTAGTGTAGAAGGGTGTCAGGGGTGATTTGTGACAGGCGATTATCATTAAGAGTGATAGGGAGGGTCTACAAGAGGGTAGTGAGACAAGGTATGTTATATGGGTTGTAGACACTGGCACTGAAAAAAGGGCAGGAGTCAGAGCTGGATGTAGCAGAGTTAATGATGTTAAGACTTGCACTGGGTGTGATGAAGGGTGACATGATTAGGAATATGTATGATAGGGGGTCAGGCCAGGTTGGACAGCTTGGGGAGAAAGCAGAGAGTGACATAATGATGTTGGTGTGGACATGTGATGAGGAGGTATGCCTACTATATTTGGGAAAGGGTAAGGCTGCCATTTAAGAGGAAAAGAGGAAGGCTGAGGACAAGGTGTATGAATGTGGTGATAGCAGACATGCAGGTGGTTGGTGTGACAGAGCAAGATGCAGAGGACTGGAAGACATGGAGACAGATGATCTGCTGTGGTGACCCCTAACATGAAGAGCCAACAGAAAGAGGAGGAGATGTAATGTCAGTGTTTACAGGTTTCAGATTGTTTTCCAGACATAACACACCTCTTTGAGTAAATAACTACAAATATGAGGCACACATATGGTCAGTGTGCATAACACTGGACAGTTGAATGGTATGAGCTCAGTATATCACATGCAGGTCAACACACACAGTTGCAACAGTATTTCACTATGCAGATACCCTGTATAGGTCCCACACATTTCTGATGCAAACATGTATATCATAGTTATCTTCACATGTAACATATTGATATCTGTGACATCCCAGTAGCTGGCCTAGCAGTGTCACAGTCAGTATTGTTCAACACATTCCAGTAGTAGTCATATGTGAGCCATCCTTTCCTTGGGTGACTCTGGGGCCTGAGCTGTATTCCATGTCACTGCATACAGACACAGATGCTATGGCCATAGGTTCTGATCAGCAAAATATCAGTTCAGCAAGTCTTCTTGAGACATATATGTTAAACTTCCTATTTTCCATTATTACATACACCCTACTGCAGTCCATTACATGCTTACTTGTTTGACATACCTTTTTTATTGCAAGTGTAGTGGTTCTATCCTGCTCACTGTTGTTTTTTTTTCAGTCTGCCTCTCTCTTGTTCTCTCTATCTAGCTATCTATCCAGGATGTAGAGTATGCATCTGTTTTGCATAGGCATCAGCATGCCTGTTGTAGTTAATGCTCATGAGCAGTTGATGGCCTGTTCACCATTTGGAGTCCCCAACCTGCTAATTGCATGTAGGACAGCTGTGGTATCATTACAATAGCCAATTGCATGGAAACACACTCCTATAACTGAATACTTCATGTGGGCATTGCCCCTTTTCTTTGCCTGTGAGGAGGACTTCATTGAGGTGTGTGACAAACAGCATCACAGAGGGTATTTGGAAATACCACTTACAACAAACACTGTGGAGACAGCCCAACAAACTGGGGGAGAATGTTCCAGACATAGGGACAGAATGTAAGTATTGCTGTTATACATTTGAAGTAATGCTAGTTTGACAGGGTCTGTGTGGATATGGGTGCTCTGCATAATTTTAAGTCTGACAGTGTTATGTGGTTGACATAAATCTTAACTGTAGGGCTATCCGCAGACTGTCCAGAGTTTGGACTTTTATATTTGGTGTGTTACACATTTTTTGTCTTTGGAAGTTCAGTAGCATACTCTGTGGATTGCAGTCAGTAAATGGTAACATCCATTTGTGTTTCTGCCTTCATATTCCTCAAAACAGATATGTTACAACAGCCCTGTTACACCAGCAACTTTCTCAGTTTATAACAGCAATTATATTATTTGGCCTGTGTAGGGGGGTATATGTAAGTGTTATGGTTCCTTTTCTATCTGACTTTGCATGCTGCTCCAGTTTCTAGTGCTCTATCAACTGTTATATGTTTGTAGAGGAAGACTGAGACATGTCTCGTACCATGGTCATGTATCATACTACACTGTGAATTGGCCAGTATATGTAGGGATAGTGTGTGAGTGTCAAACATGATGATGGCTTTGTTCACACAGTCCCTATACTCTACTGTTCATTTGATGTATGAGTATGTGACTGTGACAATCATAAGGCCTTCTTTAGCTATGTTAGAAACCTGGGAGGAAACTCCCAGATATGCTCAGAACTAGTTCAAAATGATGTGAAGATTACTGATCCTACAGACATTGCCAACATACTGGCTGACAGGTTCAGTGCAAACTTCTCCCCCCCCCATCCCCCCCAAAAGGAGAGATATCTATACCAAACGATTGCAGCCCCCCAAACATCTCTAACGCCCAAGTGAGAACTGCTCTCTCCAAAGCAAAAAACACAGCATCCATGGGACCTGATGGTGTCCCCGGCTGCGTGCTCCACGAACTCAACGAGGAATTAAACCCACAGCTAGGACAGCTGTTTAATCATAGTCTTACCTCTGGATACGTACCCAGGGAGTGGCGCACTGCAACTGTGGTCCCACTTCACAAAGGCGGTGCCTCCACCGACCCTGGAAATTACCGGCCCATTAGCTTGACAAGCCTTATCTGCAAAGCCATGGAGAGGATCATAATGGACCTCATAAACAAAGACATAGGGAATTTGCAGACTTTGGATCCAACCCAGTTTGGCTTTGTCAAAGGCAGATCATGCCTTTTAAACTTGGTTGACTTTTTCAAAACAGTCACCAAAGCCATTGATGAGGGAAAGGCAGTCCATACAGCCTACCTCGATCTGGCGAAGGCCTTCGAGACAATACCCCACTCGTGTATCATTGAAAAACTCATCAGCTTAAATGTTAACCCATACATCACAAGATGGGTTGCAAACTGGCTGAGTGACAGAACCCACAGGGTCAGAGTTGCTGGCGCCATGTCAGACTCAAAGCCAGTCACAAGTGGTGTCCCACAGGGCTCAGTCCTGGGCCCACTCTTGTTTGGCATCTACTTTTCCGAAGTACAAGCAAACACAGGAGGGTTATGGCTGACAAAGTTTGCAGATGACTGCAAACTGGGCCATAGTAGAAAACACATCTGACACAGATATCCTTCAGAAGGGTCTCACAGAAATGGATAACTGGTGCCAGAGCCATGGCCTAAAGTTAAATGCCAAAAAATGCATAGTCATACCGTTCGGGAAAAACAAGGTTACCCCTAGCTACCAAATAGGTGGCAATCCACTGAGCACAGAAGAAGTTATCAGGGACCTGGGGACCCTGGTTGATAGTAGTCTGTCATTCGACACCCATGTAGCTAAAGTAGTTAGGAAGACCTTCTACATTGCCCACCTTATCATGAAGGGATTCTCATCTAGATCAAGGGAGGTCATAGTCTCCCTATACTCATCACTCATCAGACCAATGATTGAGTACAATGCCCCATTCGGAATGTATCTGACCCGACACTTGCAGCAGCTGGAGAGGCCACAAAAGTTCCTCACCAAAAGGATAAAGGTTCTCAAAAATCTGTCCTATGCTGCCCGACTGAAAGAACTCCAGCTCTATTCAGTCGCTTACCGCTTGCTCAGAGGTGACCTTTGCCTAACATACAAGGCCATGTCAAACCCAGATTTGATGAATATGCTTCACCTCAAAAAATCTAGATCCGTCAGAGCCACAAGGGCGGGAGACTTAAACCTTGACACGGCTATTAATAGGACGTGCTGGAGGGATAGATTCATCACCCAAAGACTCCCTATGCTGTGGAACAAAATCCCGGTATATGTGAGGCAGTGCACCTCGCTGGCCTTGTTCAAGAGAAATCTTGACCAATGGATGGGAGATCGCAGATATACCCCAGGGATTACCTCAGTGTCACTGCTCGACAGAGGCACAGTAAAATAATGGGTATAGTTCCCCATACTAAAGGGGTGGCGTAAGCCACAAAACGATGGGCTAGGCTTGTAAATGCCCTCGGGCAGATAGCCTAGTATGAACCTATGAACCTATAACCTATGACTGTGGTGGGATTGGTTGTTGGTATACACTTTCACACTGGCATCTATTTTTTCAGTGCTGTTAAATCCCTGTAGTGCCTGATACCTTTACAAATACATGTGTAATTCCCCATAGCAGATTTGGGATATTGTTGTATCATTCTGGCTGTAGTTTAGACAGTGATTGGTGACATGGCTAGCAGTCAGTGTAGTTTCCCTACTGTGATATTATGTCGGTATTTGTGGGATGTACTGTTGCCTGGCCCCCATATGTGCTGTGTATTTCTGACACATCAGTGGGATGCTGTGGGGATTTAAGTCATGGACTACTGGGAAATAATTGGTTCTTGGACTTGCGCTATATCAGTCAATATATGTTTGAACAAAAAGGAGGGTGTTACTGCAGCAACTGTGTCAGCTTATCTATTCCAGTATTTGAGATATGTCCCTATTTTCATGGCTTCCATCCTCCACTTTTTCAGGCTTGGTCAGATTTGTTGCACCAAGGAGTTCTGAGCATACCTCTCAACTGGCCTGATTGTCTCAGAATCTCCAAGTTTATTGCTCATAGTTCTGGTCTGTTCCACACAGTCCTTAATTTTATTTTTCTGGTACATCAGTATGATGATATCTGGATTTCTAAGAAAAGCAATGGACAAAGTACTCTCCAAGCAATATCAAAAGTAATGATAATGTAGTTTAATAAATTAAGGTTAGCACTTCCGTGCAGGTCAGTGCCTGCACTTATTCAGACAAAAAAACATTGACAAAATCAGTTAAATGCTTTCTCCCAACAAATAACCACACCTACCAGGAATCACATGAGCAATTAACAATTAAATACAATCAAATACATTAACCCATGAGTAAACACAAAAAAAAGTTCTATTTAAAAATTCATTGAAAAACTGGTATGAGTGGTGAAGTATTAGCAGGAATTTCACTAAAACCAAGCCTAAAATCTATTATAAATGTATGCATGTCCTAAAAAAAAACAGCAGTCATTTTTAAAAGGGGATAAAATGTGAAGTCTTTATTAGAAAGTAAAAAGGCAACTAACTCAAGGGCAAAGGGCACGTTTCGGTGTGAGGCTTGCCCCTGTTGCAGGTTTATCAACACTGGTTGCTCCTTTACAGTTAGGAATCACAATTTTTCATCTACTGGAAGGTTCAGTTGTAATTCCAGAAGTATAGTTTATTTAGCCAAGTGTAAACTATGTCCCATCTTCTATATTGGTAGGACAGATAGAAGACTTAGGGACAGGCTGTATGAACACAGTTATGCCATCAAAAATAAAAAAAGTGGAGAACGCACTTGCAAAACACATAACTTAACCACCCAGATCACTCATTCGATTTCAGGGTTATAGAGCAGGTTAATGGATCCATTAGGGGTGGCCCTATCCCACTATGGTTGGAAAGGTGTGAGCTTTTATGGCAACTTCGATGTGATGTCTTTAGATATCCGGGCATCAATGATGTGTGCTCCACTGTCTGCATTTTAAAACTAAGGAGATTAATGAGATGAGTCGTTTTGTTATTTGTGTGTATATTTATTTATGTATAAACTTTTTATGCGTTTGCATTGGCCTATCATAAGGCTTACACATTTTTAAATATACTCATATAAATGTGTGTAACACTATATTTATTATTTTGATAGAGCATGTTTTTAACCATTACTTTTTTTAGGACATGCATACATTTATAATAGATTTTAGGCTTTGTTTTAGTGAAATTCCTGCTAATACTTCACCACTCATACCAGTTTTATATGGGTTTTTAAATAGAACATTTGTTGTGTTTACTCATGGGTTCATGTATTTGATTGTATTTAATTGTTTAATTGCTCATGTGATTCCTGGTAGGTGTGGTTATTTGTTGGGAGAAGGTATTTAACTGATTTTGTCAATGTGCTTTTTTGTCTGACGAAGTGCAGGCATTGACCTGCACGAAAGTGCTAACCTTACTTTATTAAACTACAGTATCATTACTTTTGATATTGCTTGGAGTATACTTTGTCCATTGCTTTTCTTGTTTTTCCTCAGTTTGTCTATTCCTTTAGGTTTGCATAGTTTACTTTATGTGGCAACGGACATAACTTTTGGCACTCCATCCTTGTTTCTGGATGAAACAATGGATTCTAATTCCTCACAGGATATTGGAGCTTTAACATGTTTGATTTTTGCTCTCAACAAGAAGGTGGATGAATTGGCTGCTATTGTGACTAACAACTCCTCCAATGCTCCTAACTCCAACAGCAACTTGGAAAATCACCCCATTTCCCATTCAGCTATGGCAAGTTCTGGTTCACTAAACCACAGTCACGGTGAGAAGAATTCCAACGTGCAAGGAGGATCCCTGGGTTTCAGAAACAACTCTATCCCAAGGGATTTGAACCAGATAGGTAATACTACTAATATACAGAATTTATATGCCTCTTCTAATAGTGTATAACCTGTTGAATGTAACCTGCAACACTAGTTACAGCCTATGTCTGACTTGAACTTTAATAATTTAGTCAATAATACTGCCTCCACTAGCACTGATTCTATCAGTATTTCCAGTAAACTTAAAAAGTTTGGACTCTAAATCCTTTAAGTTAAAGAAATTACAGCTTGAGGTGGTTTACTTTCGTGAGTGTATACAAAAGAACATTGTTACTAAGGGGCTAAGGACCTAGTGTTATCCTACTGGTCTTGTCCCTGATTCCCTATTTCATCAATATCTGTTGAAGTTATTTAACATGCAGGGACTGCAGTTAATGGAATGCTTCATTTGCCATTACAATATACAAATAAAAGACTTGGAAAATCAAATAATTTCTTTGGATGCTGCTATTAAATCTGATCGAGATTTTATTAGGTATAAATATGACTATGAGCACATATTTACCAGCATAAATGCTCAATTAGTCAAAATCAGGTCTGCTAAAATCAAAAAAATACGTAGGGATGAAGCCGTTTACATTAATGGGACTGCATATCCACGTCCTTCTGATTCTCAGCAGTGGGGAGGGTTTCCTCTTCCTACCATTCTGGATGAAGTATCTAATGCTGATGCAGTAACATCTGAACATAATGACGTTCCACATTACAACACTGCTGTTGAGCTGATCAGCAACCCATCAACAATGGAAGGTTCTCACTGTAGCAAGAGACTTCAAAATAATAGGAACAATGCCAATAATACTAATTCAGTCCAAAATGGGACTTATGTTCATCCTGAACAGCCTGAAAACTATCAGGATTTTCACAGGGACTCCAATTATGCTCAGAGGAACTCGGCAAGGCAAAAGAACAGAAAGAGGAACCGGAGAAATCAACAGCAGGCACGTTGATGCCTGTAAGCTCACTCAACCCTGCTAGTAAGTGTATGGACATTTTGGACATTAATTCCTTTTCTGATACTAATAATTTGTTGCCTGTTAGTCCATCCACTTCTGTTGATGGGCGCTTTGATAGTTATTCAAATATTAATCTTGTTTCTGATGTTACTGAACAGGAGGTTAATTTAAATATTGTTTTTAACAGCACCAACAATTTTAAAGTATTTAACTATTCTACCTTTCCTGTTAGTATTGAACTGGCCGATGTGTTGGCAAGGGGCTTAACTTTTGTACCTTCCAGGAATATTGACTTAGCTAAAACCATTATAGATCTAAAGTTGTTTACAAGGAAACTTAACTAGAAACTAATTTTTGGCATGGAGCAAATAGAAAAATCAGGGGATTCCTAAATGACTTATTTATTGAAGCACGCATTTCCCTTGATATCTTTAACTTTCTTACCGTACCAGCACCCCAGATTCCTGCCATATTCGGAATTCTCAAGGTACATAAAGACTTATATGACCCCTCCCCCTGCATCCGATAGTCTACGGGCATAACTCCATTACCTATCCTATGGCTAGGTTTGTCGATAGCATACTTCAATGCTTTTTAGTGAGCGAACCCCAGGTATGTAAAGACTCTTGGTCCTTTTAAGATAATGTGAATGAGATGGTATTTATAGAGGACTGTAATTTTGCAACTGTGGAGTTAAAAGATTTATACACGATGATCCCACATGACCTGGGTATAGACTGGGTCAGTCAGTTACTGGTCAGTAAAGGCACTGATAACGAATTATACTTGGTCCAGGAATTCCTAGATTTCATTCTTACGAACAATTTCTTTCTGTTCAAAGATTCTTATCATGTGCAAACAAAGGGGGTAGCTATGGGATCACCGTGAGGTGCCAGCTTTTCTAATCTTGTGATGGTTTTCTGGGAGAAGTAATATTTGTTGAATAATAATCCTTTTTCTGAGTACATTCACTTTTATACCCAGTACCTGGATGATATTTTTATCATCTTTAAAGGTAACAAGATGTTTTTTAGACAACTGTTAGATTATATGAATAATACCATGGAATTCCTTAGATTTACCAGTGATTTTCAAGGGGAGAGTATTTCTTATTTAGATGTACATTTGACTATACTAGACATTGTTATGTAGCTGCTATTTTTAGGAAAGAAACCTACTCCAGCTCTTTCTTACACTTTTCCAGCTCCCATCCAGAACACCAGAAAAAATCAGTTGTCAAAGGACAACTTGTCTGAGCAGCTAGAATGGTTTCTGATTTCGAGGAATTCTTAGCTGAATGCCATCTCTTGAGGGATATATTCCTCAACCGTGGTTACCCACAGGTTTTACTTAATGATATATTTGATGAAGTAACTTTTAAAAGATCTACTGTTTTTTACAAAGCAATTTTAAATGATTACTATATGGAACAGGTGATGATGACCAGTGATATTGGTGATCAAGCTACCAATTCACGTATGGGTACCAACACTGACTTTTCTTCATCCTTTATTACCCCTTTTAGTAATGAAGCCCGCCTTTCGAAACATATTTTATTTAAGAACTTGGATTTAATCAAGGTGGATATGAATGTGAGGGATAGTCTTCCGATAAAACCAGTAGTCATTTTTAAAAGATGACAAAATTTGAAGTTTTTATTAGAAAGTAAAAGGCAACTAACTCAAGGGTAAAGGGCATGTTTCGGTGTGAGACTTACCCCTATTGCAGGTTTATCAACACTGGTTGCTCTTTTATGGTTAGGAATCACAATTTTTCACCTACTGGAAGGTTCAATTATAATTCCAGAAGTATAGTTTATTTAGCCAAGTGTAAACTATGTCCCGTCTTCTATATTGGTAAGATGGATAGAAGACTTAGGGACAGGCTGTATGAAAACATTTATGCCATCAAAAATAAAAAAAGTGGAGAACGCACTTGCAAAACACATAACTAACCACACAGATCACCCATTTGTTTTCAGAGTTATAGAGCAGATTAATGGATCCATTAGGGGTGGCCCTATCCCGCTATGGTTGGAAAGGTGTGAGCTTTTATGGCAACTTCGATGTAATGCCTTTAGATATCTGGGCATCAATGATGTGTGCTCCATTGCCTGGATTTTAAAACTAAGGAGTTTAATGAGATGAGTCATTTTGTTATTTGTGTGTATATTTATTTATGTATAAACTTTTTATGTGTTTCCATTGGCCTATCATAGGGCTTACACATTTTTAAATATACTCATATAAATGTGTGTAACACTATACTTATTATTTTGATAGAGCATGTTTTTAACCATTACCTTTTTTAGGACATGCATACATTTATAATAGATTTTAGGCTTTGTTTTAGTAAAATTCCTGCTAATACTTCACCACTCATACAAGTTTTTGAACGGATTTTTAAATAAAACATTTTTTGTGTTTACTCATGGGTTAATGTATTTGATTGTATTTAATTGTTTAATTGCTCATGTTATTCCTAGTATGTGGTGTTATTTGTTGGGAGAAGGTATTTAACTGATTTTGTCAATGTGTTTTTTGTCTAAGAAGTGCAGGCATTGACCTGCATGAAAGCTCTAACTTACTTTATTAAACTACAGTATCATTACATTTGTTATTGCTTGGAGTGTACTTTGTCCATTGCTTTTCTTGTTTTTCCTCAGTTTATCTATTCCTTTTGGTTTGCATATCTGGATTTCTGTCAGTAGGTATTGACATACATTACATTTTCTGTACTCACATCTGTCAGAACATATATGCTGAAACAAACCCTGTTACTCTAGCAACATTCCGCTTTTATAAGAGCAATATTTACATTATGACCGTAGTTTTGGCCCATTGTCCCTCCATTTTCACAGCCGTTGGCCAGCATTCTTGCAGTAAGATGTTGAGAGGTATGGTGCTGCGGTATGACTCCACTACATGTTAGCATATATATATATATATATATATATATATATATATATATATATATATATATATATATATATATATATATATATATATATATATATATATATATATATATATATATATATATATATATATATATATATATATATATATATATATATGTGTGTGTGTGTGTGTGTGTGTGTGCGTGTGTGTGTGTGTGTGTGTGTGTGTGTGTGTGTGTTTACTATGGTAAGGACAAACCGGACCCCATCAAATGATGGGATCGTCGACTCACATCCGTGAAAACAACAATGTCAAATTCCGATATTGTCGAAATATGGCTCAACTTTGACCTTGAAATGGGATTTAACATGGGTTGAGATAGGGCCGAGATTTGTACTTCAACAATGTCACGTTTGACATTATCGCCGTTCGGCCTCCAGACTTCGATTAAAGTGGGTTTGACCGAACCCATTTCAACCTTACCATAGTACACCTATATATCCTTTTTATATGTATATATATATTTATATATCTATATCTATATATATATATATATATATATATATATATATATATATATATATATATATATATATATATATATATATATATATATATATATATATATATATATATTATATATTTTACATGTATATATTTTATATATATATATCTCTATAAATAGTTGTATATACTTTATCATATTTCTCTCACCATACATATCTTATATGTGTATATTTATATATAAAACATGACTGCTTCCACAATGCTTTCACTGCTATTCAATACCTGTACTTAATAATATATTTGAAAAAGCAACATAAATTCCTACAACCCAGGTGGTGTAGTGGTAAATTTCTCTGACTATGGTGTACAGGATCCTGGGTTCATGAATTGGCAGAACAGTGGCTGATGGAGACAGGGTGATTGAGGCAGTTTAAAGCAGTTGTAAGCATGTTTGCATGGGTTTGTGTTATGGTAAGTGATGCCAGCACATGGTTAAATGGGAAACTACTTAATCTGTGTAGGCATCATGCAAGCTCACTTATGCACATGCTAATTTCTTGAAAAGAAAAAAGGGCTGATAGGTAAGTGGTGAAAAATGGGCACCATAGAGGGTAAAACAATATGAAAGATAGCTAGGGATGTGCAGGATGGGTGTAGGGAAGGTCCATAGCTGTCCATTTCTGATACAGCAACAGCTGTGCACTTCTACAAAATGTGGAGGTAAATTTGAACACTCAAACCCCTGATAGAGGGGTGAGGGCAACAGTAATGTGTTGTCATACCAATTGGATCAGATTACATGTGTCCAGTGGAAACATGTGCGGAATGGGCAGCTATGTATGGGGCGTAATTTTTTGAGGGGACATATTGCCCTTTCTTTTGAGGTGAGAGTGGGATGTTGGAGAAGGATATTAGGTATATTTGGGGAGGTATGGTGGGTAGGAAGACAGACAAAACAGCAGACAGGGGGTATATGACACCTGTGGGGGGTAGGCTGGTTGGGATTCAGATGCCCAGGAGCCCCCAAATGGATACAGCGGGACTGAGGTCCCCACCCATGGGCAGTCACCACTGCACCTTCACGGACCCAAAGGTGGCTGTGCTGGGAGCCAAGCAGGAGGGGCAGGCTGACCCTCAGGATGTGCCATGTGGCCCCAAGATGGCTTAGCTGATCTCCAAACTCCTTTTGAAGCTCACTGTGCACCAAACCCCAGACCTGACTATGGGTGACAGTGTCTTGTCCACACCCACTCCTGGGGGGGGGAATGGGCCCCAACCCCTGAGACAGTTCCACTTGAAGGTGGTGCAGGACCAGTGGACAAAGATGTCCCGGGTTGGGTCTCAGACATGCTGGGGCCCAGTGCCATGGCTAGATGAAGTGGGACAGCCAGATCCATTGGGATCAGCCTTCCCAGATTTGCTATAGTGTTGAAGTTTTACAGCATATGTTTTTTAGTCATGAAGAACACATTCCAGGATTAGTTGTAACAGCATGCATGGGTGTTCCAGTTGACACCATTCAACAGATTTGAAACAGTTGCATAGCAAACAGAACACATGCATATAGGGAACCACAGTGGGCATTATAATGGCATGCAGGTTACACTGATAGTAACAGGCCACCAATGATAGTATTTGAACAGGGAAAATTAATAATCAAATGTTTAAATATTTGTAGAACAATAGGACACATGTCCCAACAGTAGGTTTGGTGAAAAACATACCCGTTGATTTATGTGTTTAGATTTCTGGTGCAGATAGGGTGAGGGAGAGAGAGAGAGATGTCAATTAACAACTGTATACACTTCAATTGCTCAAAACTTTAATGATCATTGCTCTACTTCATACATTCCAGGTATGACCTCACTTTACATTGACCTATGGCCTTGGGTTGGGCAGTGGTATGTTTATACACAGTGTATGATTACAGCCTTCTTACAGCTAAGTTATACATTTTCTTGCCTGGCAGACCTATGGAGGAAATTTCTGTTAACAATACCTGTTTCTACACATATTCACATATACTTGGGTGAGATTATGCATACAGTTTAATACCACTCCCAGGATTCGAACCATGCCTGTTTGTGCAAAAAGATAAAAAAAGGTTGTGTTTCATCACAATGAGCTATTGAGAAAATGCAATTTCTGCTGTGACTGTTTTCTGTCTAATACTCTCTTGTTTGGACAATCTGCCTTGTAATTCTGACATTCATGCATGGCAGATAGTTCTTATACTGTGCATTTATACTCTGCCATATTACAATATGGAAAACAATGGTTAACACAGCATTACTATTCAGGGATCAGATCATGGTGCATGGAACATTTCTTATAGTTAATCTGTTTTACAACTCCTTAATCTTTTTCAGATGAGCCTCAATTAATTAGTGCTGTCAGAGCCATAGTTGCTGCGCAGAACCTGTACACATTTAGATTCATACTACCACATACCAAAGTAAACACAACATTCTGGGGTTCTGAGTTTTATTGACAGATACTGACACTTTTATTGATGTATATCCTGTATGTCACTTTTACTCTACTAATGTCTCATTTATTCAGTACAAACAATACACATTTCTAACTACTGGCAGGTGACATTCTACTCCTTTCTATGTATTTGCCCTGACTACTGCAAGCTAGATTTGTACTCACCAGCCTCGTGACACAGCCTTAGCAGCCTGCTGGCATGGTCGTCCATGTTTGCAGCCCTCTCATCTGCATCTGTATGGTAGATAAACATTTATGCATATCTATCCACCTCATACTTAGGCTGGACTTTGATAAACAATAATTGACACTGATACTTACACACATCTGGGACATTCTGTGCCTGAGTATCTTGGATCCACTGGTCCAAGAGATCCAGCTTCCTACATTTGAGGTCAGCATAATGGTGCCAGACCTGCTCAACAGTCAGAGGGATGCCAGTAGCACTAGTGAGATCATGTGCGAGATGGTCCCATGCCTCTGCTTTGTACTGTGAGCCCTGGTACTGGCCCTGCAGCAGTCTCTCTTCATGGTCTTTCACAAGGAATCCAACTATGACCCTGGACTCCTGAATGCCCCAGTGCTGTGCCCGAAAATGAGATCCCTCTCCAACTCCAGCCATGATGCCTGCATTGATCAGCTACAAATGGTTATGGACTGTATTCCTGCCTATGAGGTTTAAATATGGGCTGATTTCCCACACTTTGCCACGATTAGACCATTTTTAATATGCTAAGCTTAGCTAAGCTATGCGCAAACCTGCATAATTAAGGTTGGCAGTGCTTAAAAGTTTAGATGTTGAGCTCTGCTTACCAATGCACAATTCTGCTTAGCTGGGCACTCATTGCTTAGCATTTATATTTAAGCAATGCTTACACCAGCTAACCAAAGCTGTGCACTGCTTAGCATTGCTCAAATATCATTTTATAGACTATCACCTTTTGGGACTGATTTATCATTACTGACATATTATAATTTTATGCCTAACCTCCCTGACATCCCTCTATGTGTTTTTATCACATTTATTCTTGTGTGACTACACTGTATGGGGCACTTGTGTTTATATGGGGGCTTCACATCTTTTCTGGACTGACACCTCACTATTGGAACCTGCTACACTACCCTGGTTGATAAATATATTATTTACTAGCTCATTTAATAATACATATAACTTTCACAATTGCTTTCACATGTAAAAGTGAACAGATTTCATTGGGGCTCAAACTATGAATGCCTGCATGCAAAGTGGTAGTTCTAACCATTACACTATCTCGGAGTGATAGCTTTATCTCTATATTTCTATTTAGCTCCTACAGATATTTAAGCTATGCTAAGCACAGCTGCCCGATGCGCACACCCACCCAGCCTCGCTTAAACTTTACTTGGGATAATAAAAAAAAATTAAATGGATTTTAAATTTTGCTCACTTTAGGAGTGTGCACATACCTCCAAACTCTTTCAGCAAGACATCTAGACAGAGTCATAAGTAATGGGGGGACAAGGGCACAAACATGGGGATGTTTTAAAATATTTCACTTGCAAACTTTACATGTTGCTAGAATAACTGGTTTTGCATTGGCATGTTTTTTACACGTATGATGTCTAGCAATCAAGTGTCTGTGGTTATGTACTTTTACTTTGGCCTTTAAAGGCTAGATATGTGGGGCAACAGACTGGACATTCTGTGAATATCTGAACAGTTGTGCGGTTTGTCCACAAACAACTGTTGTTTACATTTAACAGTGCCATAACGGCACTTTCTGAGTGCAGGGGGCATGCAACATGTGCGGTGACTGCTTTGACATGCTCCCTGCACTCATTCATGGTTCATGTCCATGCAAGTTATACAGCAGCGTGCCTTTATGAATATGCAAGGTGAGCTGCTGTGCTGCACGGGCACGATCCACTCCATGCAAGAATAGACTTATTCTTGCATGGAGCTTTCACGAATCCCAGGGATAATATTTAGAATCATATGCTAAGATTTAAAAGAATACAAGTTAGATAATAAGCAAAAAACAGTGAACTGCATTCTAAACCACTGTTAGTTATTACACAGTTCTGAATGCTTCCTATTGACAGTATATAGTATACTTGACATGCAATGGCACCCAGGAAAGTTATGCTATGTTATAAACAAAGCATAAAAAATATAGTTTCTTGCACATATAAAAGTTATTATTAGAATGTTATCAAATAATTAGAATAACATTTAACCTTTTACAAGTTAAACCTGGATCAAGCATAACTGTCATTCTTTTAATGCAAGTTTATATTCTATGTCTCATTTAAAAAATGACAGTCTGCTTTAAGCATATCATACAAATAGTGCTCACTGAATCATTAAATGTTATTTCTTTCAATGTGATAGCTTTTTGTGGTTAACATATGTTGAATTGTTTTTTATTTTTTTTAGTGGTGTGGAATGGTTTGAGGGATTGATGTATTATGTGGAGGTGGCTTGGATTCACTCATGAATGTTTTTGTGTGAACTGTAGTCAATAAAAACTGTTCATTTGCAAAACCTTGTTATGAGGACCAGTGTGAAGCAGTTTAACTGGAGTCATCAGCACTTTTATGATGTTGTGGAGAAAATTCTAAGAATTGTCCAGCTCACTTCTTCCTGTCTAAAAGTAAATAATCATAATAATATGAGTCATATGCTAAGATGTCAATTAATACAAATTAGTTAATAAGCAAAAGACAGTGGACCAGATTCACGAAGGCTTGCATGGAGTCTAAGAATAGAGTAAGACTCCATGCAGCCAACATGTCCGCCAAGCAATCCAGGAACAGCCGGTAGGGGCGTGCAACAGAGCTCCTAAAACGACTCTTACATGGACTAGGATATGCAAATTACCTCAATTGCAGGCAAAAGCTATACAAATGAGGTAAATTTGCGATCCAGGAAACCCGAACATGTCTGAGTAAGAGTAGTGTTATTTGCAAAAATGTACTCCGTTGACAACTGAGTACGGTTCTGCAAATAGCAAAACGGAGCCATGACAGCTCCAAAAAAAGATGTATCCAGTTGAGGAAGCATGCCAATGGCCAAAAATACAGACATTGGCAATGTTCACCAATGCAAAATAAAAATAAAAGAGTTTTTCTTTTTTATCCCGATCGCCGATGTTTAAGCATAGCACAGTGCCGCACAAACTCTAAAACCAGAAAACCAATAATTAAAATCCACAAATGTGGATTTTATTGTAATTCATAATATACAATGCAAAGGAATGGCAGGCCGAAGACAACATGGCTACCGAGTAGAGGTTGCTAAGGGGGGAAGCTCAGTCTAAGAGATGTAACCAAGCATTAGTAGGCAATCCTATGCAAATGAGGGTAAGGATAGTGAATCCCAAGTTTACATAGCAAAAGAGCACAGTCAGTGGAGTGTAGGAGTAGGATAAGGGGAGTATCAGAGTAGAAGATAGGTGACATCATGAAGGGGGTATCTATGAAAGAAGTGAAGCTCATTGGAGCAGAGTGGCATGTGTTTGCTGTCAGTTACTCATCATTGGAAGAGGTGTGTCAACAGGTACCCTAGCTAAAGACAAGAAATTGAAGGTGTATGCCGTGGATAACACTAACGTTTCTTGTAGAAGTGCTTGCAACGTGTTTGCGTGCGGGCGCATGCCTGTACATCTGAGTAAGACTGTGTGTGGGCGTGTGCGCCTGTGTGCACGCGTTTAAGCTGGAGTAAGCATGTCTAAGGTAGTTTAAAGTTGTGTGAGCACATTTGCACCTGTGTGCATGCGTTTTAGAAAGAATAAGCAAGTTTTAGGCCATGTAAGCATGTGTGCATGTGTGTGAGCTGGTGTGCACTTGTTTGCACTTGTGTGCATGGCGCTGCCCCCCTGAGGAAACAGAAAGGGAACAGGAAGCACAATAAATAGTAGGAAGTTAACCAGAGAGTACTAGTAGAGCTAGCAGGTGAAAACAATCAGAATCAGGCAATTACACAGGCAGTACAGTAGCCCAGCCCAGCACTTAAAACTCAGCAAACAACTTCCCACTATGTTTTTCTCAGAGACACTGCAACACTGCAGTAAGAAAACTGAAAAAGCTTTACTGAGACAAAGAAATGTTAGGGGCTGCCATTGCTGTTATAAGGCGACATATGCAACATTCTGAGGGTGGTGACAATGTGAATGCTGCTGAGCTACCCACAGTGAGGAGATGGAGAAGAGTGTACAGGCCCAGGGTAACCTACCAGTGGCTACATGAGATAGAGATAGTGGAGCGCTATAGAATGGACAGAGACCTCATGCAGCAAATTGTTGAGCTGTGCAGGCCATGCCTCACACACAGTACCAACAGAGGGGAACTCATTCCAGTGGAAACCAAGGTATGTGTTGGCCTAAGAATACTAACAACAGGTACCTTCCAGAGACCAACTGGTGATATGATGGGGATTTCACAGGCATCAGCATCCAGGGTACTGCACCAGTTCCTGAATGCCATGTCAGCACATGTCGGTGATCATGTATATTCCCCCAATTCTCATGAGATATTGGCCAGCAATATGCGTCTTTTCCAGCAAATAGCGGAATTCCCTGAGGTAGTGGGTGCAATAGACTGCACGCACATATGCATCAAAGCACCAGCTGGTGAGCGGGGAATGGTCTACTATAACTGCAAGGGTTTCCCCTCCATCAACTGCCAGGTCGTGTGTGATTCCCAGGGCATAATAATGAATGTGTGTGCTGGCTGCCTGGAAGCTACCATGATTCCCATATCTGGCATCTGACACAGCTGTACCAGACATTTGCCAATGGGGACATCCTTCATGGTCACCTAGTGGGGGATGGTGGATATGACCTCGAGCCATGGCTGATGACACCCATCAGAAATGCACACACCTGAACAGGAACGCCATAATGAGGCACACGCACAAACACGAAATGTAATTGAGCGTGTGTTTGGGCTGCTCAAGTCACGGTTCCGGTGCCTGGACACATCTGGTGGAGCCTTGCAGTACTCACCAACTACATGTACACAAATAGTCATGGTATGTGCTATGCTACATAATATGATCCTGCGAAAACAGCTGCAGCAGGAGCAGCATAGGGCCAGGCCAAACAGCTCCCCACCATTGCCAAGGCCATCACAGGCAGAGCATGACTTGAAGGAGGAACAACCTGAGCCTGCCCCAGTAGGCAGAAGGAGGCATGCCCAGTATACTTTGGCCTTGGCAAAGAGGCAACGCATAGCATATACACTGGCTCAGTAGGAACCCTGGAAATAATACCTCTCTCTGACTCGCACATATAGTAAACGGGATGCCTAACTTGACACTACCTGTTAACAAACATGTATAGGGAGTGTAATATGTGCATCCATCATAGGCAGCCCTGCAGCACCACCTGAGGCATGATTGCCATGTGTTAAGCAATATAAAGCAGTGCTAAACAGCTTTTACCACTATTTAGTATATGTAAACAAAATTGCACACACTAAGTAGCACAATTTTGGGCAATGTTGAGCAATATTGGGTGATGTTCAGCAATGTTGGTTAACATTGAGCAATGTTGTGCAAGTTTGGTCAAAATTGGGCATAGTTGAGCAAAAGCAGGTAAACATGGTCATATTTACTTTACTGTTCCTCAAGCAGTCTGGTCTGCCCAGTATGAAAATATGAAGCAGTGACAGTCCTCGAACCCAGGATACTGTGCACTATAGTCATAGTACTGAACCATTAAACCATGACAGCATTTCGGTTGTCAGCCTGTATGAAGAAATGTTGATAAGTCTATGCAAAGTATCTCATGGAAACCCTGCAGGCACAGCATAATCCCTGTCGAGTTATGACACAAAGATGAGCCCTGCAGTAAGAATATAACCTGATTTTCAACACACATATAGCATAAATGTTGATATTGTTCATGTTCACACACATCAACAAATGTAGTGGACCTCAGACAGCAACATACTGAAAGGTCACACTGGGCATGCTCACACACTTGAATAAATGAGACAAATGTCAGGCAACAAAACACTGAAAGGCCGAACTGGGCATGCTCACACACTTAGACCATATCTGAGTACAGCAGTGGGCCACACATATCCGGCAGTTGCATGTGTTAACCCAGGAACCTCTCACTATTCACCAATCCGCCTTGTGCACACAGTTATATGACAACAGACACATATATAATATAGTGGAACCCTGTCATAATAAAATATGTTCTGCAGATACTTAGCTTGTTCATAGAAAGTGGGAAAGCAAAGAAGAAACAAAACCTGCAATCAGTATCATCAATAAATAATGTGCATGCTGAACATTATCATAGGTACAGAGGTTGATACTAGGCTATCTGCCCTAGGGCATGTATAAGCCTAGCCAGAGTGTGTTTGGCTTTCGCAACCGTGTTAGATTAGTAGACTGTGCCTGTGAATAGTAGGTCACACAAGATAGCCCATTTACGTTTAGTTTATTGTGCATCTGTCTAGCAGGGACCCAGAAGATATCCCAGGGGTAAACATACGATCACCCATCCACTTGTCAAGATGGTGGTCAGTGGGGGGCTCTGCATATGCGGGACTGGGATCTCATTCCAGAGTGAGTGGAGCCTCTGGGATAGGAATCTGTCCCTCCAGCATGTCCTATTAATATCTGTGCTGAGGTTTACGTACCTGGAGCATGTAGCTCTAAGGGATTTGGATATCCTCAGGTGGAGCATGTCCATTAATTCTGGTTTGGACATGGCTTTAAACAACAGGCACAGATCGCATCCGAGTAGGCGGTAAGCAACTGAGTAGAGCTGGAGTTACTTTAGCTAAACTGTGCAGGACATCTGTGTGAGTCCCTAGATCTACTTGGTGAGGTACTTTTGGGGTCATTACAGTTGCTGCAGGTGTTGGGTAAGGTACATCCCAAATGGGGCATTGTATCCAAGCATGAGCCTGATGAGTATGATGAGTATAGGGGCACAATGACCTCACTTGATCTAGATGTGAAACCTTATGGGATAATGTGGGCTATATAGAATGTCTGTCTAATCACTTTGGCAACATGATTGTCAAAGGCGAGAGTACTAACTACTCATGTCCCCAAATCCCTAATAACACCTACCGTATGTAATGGATTACCACCTATGTGGTAATGTGTGGGCACGTTGTTATTCCCAAAGGGGATGACTATGCATCTAATGGCATTTAGCTGTAGGCCATGGCTCTGGCACCAGTTATCCATCTCTGTGAGACCATTTTGAGGATAATTGTGCCAGCTGGAGAGTTGATTATGGCACCCAGTTTGCAGTCATCTGTGAACATGGTCAGCCATAATCCTCTTGTGTTAGCCTGTACGTCAGAGAAATATATACTGAACAAGAGAGGTCCCAGGATTGAGCCTTGTGGGATGCCACGTGTAACTGGTGTATAGTCAGACATGGCACCTGCAATACTGACCATGTGGGTGCTATCCCTGATCCAGTTAGCAATCCATCTTGTGACATATGTGTTGATATTGAAGCTGGTGAGCTTATGTACAATGGCCGAGTGGGGTATTGTGTTGAAGAGTTTTGCGAGGTCCAGGTAGGCTGTGTGGACAAACGTCTCTACGTATATGGACCTGGTAACTGTTTAAAGAAGTTGAACAGGTTCAAGAGGCAAGATATGTTCCACAACAAAGCCAAATTGTGTAGGATCCAGTGTCTGTAGGTTCCCGATGTCTATGTGTATGAGTTTCATGACAATACGCTCCATAGCTTTGCAGACCAGGCTAGTTAGGCTTATAGGGCGATATTGTCTGGGGTCCATTGTGGCACCACCTCTATGGAGCGGGACCACTGTTGCTGTATGCCATTCCTTGGGTACATATCCTGTAGTAACTCTGATACTGAACAGTGACTTAATGTGAGGGTTACGTTTGTCATGAAGCTCGTGTAAGACGCAGGCCGGGACACCGTCCGGTCCCACTGATGCTGTGTTGTCTGCTTTGGAGAGGGCAGCACTCACCTGTTCATCTGTGATGTCAGGGACGCTACACTCTGTTGGGATGGACATTTGCTCTTTAGGGGGGATGGGGGTAGACATTTGCACTGAACCTGTTTGCCAGGATGTTGGCAATGTCTGTGGGTTCAGTGTATGTTTTGTCATTATGCAGTAACTCACAGCATATCTGGGAGTTTCCACCCAGGTTCCTGACATAACTAAAGAAGGCCTTGTGATTGTCCTTAGTGTCTGGTGCAAGTTTCCATTAGTAGCAGGCCTTAGATGAATTCATGAGTGATTGTAGCTTTTTGCTAGTACTGATCAGAGATCCCTTCCCTTTATGGGATTGTGCTCTATCATGTAGTAGCCTCCTCCTTTCGTTGTATATCTTATTAATGGCCGGGGTCCACCAGACAGGTCCCCTGCCTTTGGAGGAGTGAGGTTTGTTGTTATTTGGGATAGCACGATCCATGCATTCCAGTAGGTGTCCCTACAATGTGTTTGTAAAGGATTCAGTGGTCTGAGCCATATTTACCACTGTCCCAGAGTCTTTGAAGGATACCACCTTGGTTTGGAGAAGTGTGACGTTTGCTTTTGAGAAGTTCTTCACCGAGATTACCTAGAATGGTGGTGGGGATGGGATATGGATGTCCAGTGAGATAAATGTATGGTCTGACCTTACCAATGAGGGGTATACCTCTGGTGTGGAACATAGAGTCCCCATGTTGGTGATGATCAGGTCCAATATGTTTTCCCCTCTTGTGGGTGTGGTGACCAGTTGTGCCATAGCATTTGAGTTTATAAATTCTGGCAACTGTTGTGTGAGGGTGTTGGGGCTTGAGTAGTATTCCCAGTCAATGTTTGGGTAGTTGAAGTCACCCAATATAATGGTGTTTGGAGAGACCTTCATATTCTCCAGTGTTTCCAGGAATACCGAGTGGTGTTCCTGAGTTTGGGAGGGTGGTCTGTAGCAGGCTACAAACTGAAAGGCAGTTTTGCCCACTGTTAGCTGCACATGTATGGTATCCGATGCTTTGTGCAATGTTACTAACCTGGAGTTGTGTGTATCTGTGATGTATATGGATACTCCCCCTATTATTGTTGGCCGGTCTGAGTCTTGTGGCCGAAAAGCATGGTATGAAGTATAACCTGGTAGTGCTGGTGTGCTTTCGGGAGCCTGAACCAGGTGTCTGTTACTGCACAGATATCGACATTCTCCATACTGAGGAGAGTCCTGAGTGTGTGCATTTTGAGGGTTAGACATCTGGTGTTGAGCAGCATTACCCTTAGTTTCTTTTACCTTGTAACGTCTATGGAGGTGGGTTTGTCTTTTGAGCCTCGCTTAAAAAAGCCACTATGGGGGTGGCAAGAGCCTTAGCCAGTATTCGAAAGTCTAGGGGTGACAGGTGCAAGCCGTCCATAGCGAAGCTACGTGGCATGTCGAGCAGGTCATCCCAGGCTGACAGACACTGGATCCCCTTTGAATGACACCAATATGTTAGCCAACTGTTAAAAGTGATCAGTTTGTCTGTATACTGTGACATCATTCTTGGTGAGGATAAGATGCTACACAAGGTCAGGGTCATACTGGCCTGGGCTACATGATCAGAGAGCTCCTCTATGTCTCTTGTCATGTAGTCCAGGGAGGAACGTCTGAGGTTATTCACACCAGCATGGACAATGATGGAGCCATATTTGTACTTGCTTTGGAGTGACCTTGGTGCATGTGTTATGTGGGGGATCCTGGCACAAGACAGACAGCTCAAATTGACCTTCTCCTTGTTCAGCCTGGTGAGTGGGACGTCAATGTGTCTGACAATAAGAGTCACCTATTACAAGTGTATTAGGTGTGTTGTTTAACCCTAAGGGCAGTGACTGTGTGGCATACTGACTTTATGAACTATGTGATATGTAGGTATTGTATTGTTGTGGGGTAGCAGTTGTTTGGATGTCTGCTTTGGAGGTCTCTGCTGCTTAGACAGAGTTTATTTAGAGCCTCTGTGTATGTTTTTGTGTGGTAATGTATTTTGTTTGCTGTCGCTATAGGTCTATGTGAGACTGGATATGTGGTGTGTGTGGTTTACCGTCACCACCTGATAGACTGTGCCAGTCACGGGTCGAGAGAGCTCAGCCTCCTGTTTGTCTATATAGTTGCATCTCTCACATATATTTGAGTTTGTTGGGAGGAGGAGAGGGTTGTCTGTGTACATAAGGCAGTTGTAACATTGTGTCAAAATTCCTATATTCACCAGCTGGACTGGAGAGTACACACGAAATCGACCTTTGGACATGCCAGGATATTATGATGACATACTCTGTTGACTGATCACAAAGGATCAGTAGGGTGTTAAGTGTGTAAAAGAGTATAACAGGGGTTTAGTGGTCAGGTTTGTCAGTGTTTTGGAAAGATTATCTGCGAAGGAGTCCAGACAGAACCATGACACCTCCTTCAGCTATGTCATATATAGCAATGTACACTCATATATGTCCTGAGTCAGGGCCAACTGTACCTGACTTGACAATGCCGACATCCTGTCAGACAAGCCCATATATACATACCCACCTCCCACTGACAAAAGGCCCTATCATCATACCAGGAGATATCACATGTAGAATGGGTAAACAGCTCCTCCCAAAGCCTAAAACATGGCATCAATTGGATTACATTGTTTCCCTATATTATGTCATAAGTGAACTACAGAACAAACAGACCCTGCACCTGAACATTCTGTTGAGCCTCACCCTCTCTACAGGATCTGAAACTGTTGAATGTGTTACAGCAACATATGGCACACCCCACAAGTGTTGGTGCACAACAGACCATGGGAACTATATCCTATAAGCCTGTGAAGTCTGAACTGCAAGGCCATGGAGTCCATCATGACTGAAGTCATAAACAGAGCTATTGGAAGCTGACAAACACACAACCCTACCAACTGTGGCATGTTCATGGGCAGATCATGGTTCCCAAACCTGCTAGACTGTTTGCAAGGCAGCCACCCAGGACATGCATCACTGAAAGGAGCTACACACGTCCCACATAGACTTTGAATAGCCCTTTATCAACATCCCAGACACATATTGTATCCACAAAATCAACAACCTGTGCATAAATATGTATTGTCATATGAAGGAATGGCAATTTGTCCACAGATAGATCACACAAGCTAAGAATTGTGGAGTCCTGTTCAAACTGTTAACACCTGCTGACCCACATGGTTCATTCCTGGGATTGCATAAAACAAAGTGCACACACATTACCATGTCCAGTATGATGATGTCAGTATCCCACAAATACAGCAGTGGAAATAAAAACTCCCAGTAAAGCATATAGAGCGTCGTGTTAATGTGTATCTCTCTAGTATCATAGTTAGGTAGGGGTTTGAATCCTGCAATTGCTGAGGGTGTGTGTGTGTGTGTGGGGGGGGGTGTATGTATGTGTGTCATTTCCTATGAGAGGAGTGGCCTTTTTGGAGACTGTGAAAACACATTAAAAGAGGTAAATTCCTCTTTGGCAGGTCTGATGATGTCAGTATCCCACAAATACAGCAGTGGAAATAAAAACTCCCAGTCAAGCATATAGCACGCCGTGTTAATGCGTTACTCTCTAGTGTCATAACATAGTGAGGTAGGGGTTTGAATCCTGCACTTGCTGAATGTGTGTGTGTGACACTGTTGATCAATGTGTTGTGGGTTTTGCTTTTACTACTGTATGACATATTCAGTAAAACAACAGTATGTGCATTGCACACTTCAGGTATCTGTGTGGCAAATACACATATGTACATGTGATCTCAATTGGTAACTGTGTGGCCAAGACATATATGTACATGTGACCTCAATCACTTCATAGGTGTGAAGCCTGCTCTCAACACGAATACATCTATTACCATTGACAGTTGGTGCTGCTGCTTCTCAGACTGTAGGTCACATATGTATGTAATGTGACAAGTCCAGCCACTGTAGTGATCTGTGCCCTAGGTAATCTGTGTCACACACACCCCATGACAGTTTCTATAGACTAGTGTGAGTGAGGGGTTTATGCCTGGAGCATATTTCAGACATGTTCACACACAACACAGTCTGTCAACAATGGTCATTCATTATAGGTGTACAACAACTCCGTGAATATGCATACAGACCCCTTATTGCTTATGTGATACACTGAGGGACATCAGTATACCTTTCGGAATGTGAATATCAAAGGACAGATGACATCACATGTGGCTGTATGTACACATCGGTACCCCTGCTACATGTTGTGGGCTACTACCAATGTGGTACTGTCAGGATACTATATATAGTAAATGTGGATGACTATGCTATAGTTGGCTCATAGCTTCACAGCATGGGTTTGTCAACAGGTATCTGTCTGTATGATACCCTTGTGTAGGATAAGTGTCTAATCTGGAGAATGCATTGTAGGCCACTGTATGCATTACCAGATGTGGACGGACATATCCCTAGTGTGTCTGCTTGTACCTAGGATGGCCACATGCCAAACAGGAGTGGTCACAGGAATGTGTGGCGGTCAATACCACTGGTAACTGGCATAGTACAGTACCTGAATGATTCAAATGCTACTGTGTATCCTACAGCTGTGTGTCAGTTGTCAAAACATCATCTAACGATTGGTTAAAATCAGGCTGTTGAGGTTATGTACACTACCAGAATGCAAACCAATGACCGATATTAACAGTATCACCCACAGCATAGTGTCATACCATGTCATACACACATGTGTACCCAAGTTGTGACATATGTGTAATAAAATGCATACTGGACACCAACAGGAAATATGAAGTGTTAACACTGTGTAATACAGGGCATGTCACCCTTCCCATGTGCCCAACATGCAGACAGTGCACCTCCACCATGTTCACAAATGTACACCTTGAAATCTGTACTGCACACATCACACACGTAACGTCCACTCACCAACACATGCTGCCAGTACCACACACATCAGCCAAGTGGCACATGTGCGGACAATCCATGTTTGGAATTAACACTGGTGTAAACAATACTACATTGATAATCATAGCTTTGATGCATCATGCCTGCTCAGATATACCTACAAGGATATCATTACACTTTACTGTTGACAACATACTAACATTGCTACACTGCTATTAGGTCACCCTGTGCATCAGCACCATGTTAGTCTGTTCCTGCATCATTGTCACAGATGACAGGAGGTGGCACAGTTTCATCATATGCACAGGGTGTGTTATTGGTTTGCCAGAGCCTGACGATTACCCATCCAATCGACATGTATGTGTGTGTGTGTGTGTGTGTGTGTGTGTGTGTGTGTGTGTGTGTGTGTGTGTGTGTGTGTGTGTGTGAGGGACAACAGTGCAGTATGGGTCAGTGTTGATGTAATGTGTGTGTGTATGCTAGGTGTTGGTTTTATGTGTGTGTGTCTGCATGCACACAGTTCCCCCTTGTGGCTGCCAAATATGGGAGGTTGTGGGACAGCCACAGACTGTACCTGCCAGGCTGTACAGATCATTGTCTCTGGCCACGGACACAGTACCTGTGCCTGGCAGGGGTGACATGGACAGTATCGGGTACTAAGCCAGATTGGGTACTATCATCAGAGGCAGAGGGATGTTGACTGGACCCATGTCCCTGCTGGGACTGGCCAGAGCCATGTGCACGTGGTTGTCTCGGATGGTCTACCGACAGACCAGCCACAACATTGCTGGTGCTGGTACTGCCACTACGGGAGCGGCTGGGACTTGTGTGTCGTCCGCGACGACTGCCAGCTGATGATGTTGCTGGCATACGTCCACGTCAACGTCTCAGCTGTCCTGCACTGTCCTGGCACATGGACATTACATTGTGGAGGACAACTAGTGTCTCCCCCCAACGTCTATCAATGACATCAGTGTAATTATGGATGGCACCATCAAGGTCACAGATACTGTCATTGATAGTGGTGTTATGAGCCCTCTGGGCCCTTGGTCCCTGACTGGTGTACCGTTCCATACCTGCCTGTGCTTGCATTACAGCCCAGAACATACCTGAGGTTGTGAGACCTGTGCGGGCACGTCTGCCAGGGGCATTACGACCAGCTGTGCTCCCATGAGAACCCCTGGACATATGCCTATGTGGTACCGTTCTGGGTGTCTGGGCATGGCTGCTGTGTAGGGTTGCATGTGCCATAGATGCCACACTGTCCTGGTCAATGCCTACCATATGCTGTTCCTCACCTAAGGCCATTGGTGTTGAGGGATGTATTGGCAGTATGTATGTGCACATAGATGGGGTGGAAAGCTGTGTACTGTCGATTGGCAGACCAACAACAGACCCTGTCAAACCTGCCTGTGCCACAACACATGTATCATCATGTTCATTATTTGTGGTAGTGACTTCAGGTTCCCTGCTGCACTCATTCAATAATACCTCAGCACCTGTGAGAGGGAGACAGGAAACACACTTTACCATCTGTGCAGGATGTTAGCACACATGCACACATGCACACATGAACACATGAACACATGAACACATGAACACATGCACACATGAACACATGCATACATGCACACATGAACACATGAACACATGCACACATGCACACATGCGCATATGAACACATGCATACATGCACACATGCACACAAATACACTACTCAGTCAAGCTGATACACACACACACACACACATACACACACACACACACACACACACACACACACATATACACACCAACAGCAATATGGAACATATTCATTAGTGGTTGATGGTGGAGTACTGTATCACAAGCCAAAGAGTCCTATCACACATGTCAGCATGCAGGATGTGTGTTGCTCAACAGCATGCAGTGCGAGTGTAGACAGTCCTTGTTGATAACAGTATACATGTCATTGGTGCATGTGTGTTGTTCAATGATTGGCCTCACCTTGGAACACAATGTGTACATGGACACAACATTGCAGTGCAAGTCTGAAATGTTTTCCAATGTCCTGTGCACCATCACTCATAGGTATACATACCATGGCCGGATGCACACAACTGGCAGGTGTATAACAATGAATGCTATGTGTAGTACTGTAGTTACTGTAACTGGATGTAGTGTAGTACCATGAGCCATCATCAGGCAGCATCATGTGGTCACTCAAGCCCACTAATGTATGTCACACTGGCAACTATTTTGCTGTACCTGACCTGCACCACTTAGGCTACATTTACCATTTCACAGCCAGTTGTTACATGGGCATGCCAGGTGTTCAATAGGGAGCATTGCCTAACATGACTGTGTTGTGTGTTGACGCATGTCACACCACCCCATGATAGGCCTCTACCCCTCAGGTATAGTATGTGTGCTGTGTTGATGACATTTGGGATACTGGAGTATGACCTTACAGCAGGTGTCTACATATGCCATGTGTATCATATTAACACATACTGCATATGACAAAGTGGTGTATGTTGTGTGCATGTGTATTGACTCTGCCTATACAATGTCCACTACAGTGCATCCCCAGTTGTTTGGGATGCTCTGTGTATTGCATGTATTTGAGGCAGCTACTCATGTTACTGGGATGTGCATAGTCCCACAGAGAACATGCAGAGCATGTGCTATGTATAGGTGTTTAACATGTGTATATGGCCTACAACTGTCCTATGACATGCACATGTTATATGCTATATTAAATGTAGAACACTCACCAGCATGGGTCTGCTGTCTTGCTATCACACCAGAGGGACCTGCAAGGATATGAGACAGTTTGTCAGTGTCAACAACTATGGCATTGCTGCTGTGAGTTTGCAATTTTACATTAGTACATGAGGTGACAGTCACAGGCATACAGATAATGTCCCAAATTATCAGTATTGCATGACACCAGGCTCCTCATCTTCTGCATACACAGTATACATCTGATAAATGCATGTTCTAGCAATTGAGATAACAGTGGTCTACAGATATGCCATGTTACCTGCACACTCTGTATCGCCGTGCTGGGTGACTCCAGCCTCCATGATGACACAGGTCTGTTGTACTGGTTGGCCAGGAGCCACCATGCTGAGGAGCAGCTCTTCCACTCTGGAGAGGGGGGATGTGTTGCGGCACCACCACCTGTGGCAAGCTGTTGTCTGTGGACATCGGAGGCATGCTGCCGGACATGTCTGATTAAATCACTGCAGTGATGGTGTACCTGCTCATAAGTCCGGTTATGCATGCCTACATCATTCACCCGATGGACAACATCCTGCCACAGTGCAGTGCGCCCATGCTGGTCCTGGCTGGTTCTGGAGAACAGCAGGTTGTGATGGTGTATGAGGACGTCTGCAATGACTTCCTCCTCCTCAGGGGAAGACACGGGTTTCCTGTTGTGAGACATGTCCCTGCAATAAAACAGTAATTGTGAGCAAGTCATGTGGCACACTTAACATTCCAAAGTACAGACATCAATGGAATGCCATATATAGCAACCTATTGGCTGTCAGTAGATACACACTTTTAATACCACATATGACTGCTCAGCCCACAACTGCCTGACAGTGCCTGGCACATACTATATACCAAACCATATTCTGCACAGCAACAAAGTGAAACCAGTATGTAAGACTATACAACAGTACATGGCACACTGTATGTGACACAATGCACCACCTAGCCACAGGAGGTGTATATGAAGCTAATGCATACAGACATTTGTCATCCATTGAAATGAATGTACAGTACGGTTACAGTACTACCAGTACACCACGCTACTTGTTGATAGCAAACCCCTCAGTAACATATGTGCACATTTATCACTATAGGTGGCATACTGCTGTACTACACTATACATGTTGCTAGATATGCACGTATATCCTGTGACACACATACCACCGAGGCCATGTTACAGGCCTACCCACACACATCAGACATACCTACAAGACACAAAGGTATGGCAACCCAGATTAGTTGTATCTGTGTACCATACAGTACTGTGTGTCAGCACCTACAAAACCTCATGCCTGAGGTATGTAATGTGTGAGGACTACAGGTAACAAACAAAACAGTGTTACCAAGCAATGTGGATATAAACCATACTGTGCTGTTTAGGCCTACAGCTTCAGGTAGTACTACAGTTCATATGTAATTTGTATTCACTAGTGTTAACAATCAATAAGCATACATGTACTGCTTTAGTCTACAATGGCACACTCCAGTCAACACCATGGGACTACGTCACACCATATGCCATACTGCTTTTCCTGCATAGCAATAGCATATGTAGCTTTTGATGGGATTAGAGCTACAACACTACATACCATGATATACATAGTTTCCCACTAGGCTATCACACATATACACATCTTTGACACATTTGCCTACACATTCTCCATCACACCCAGTCAACCTCACATAGCATGTGATGCAACAGGTACATGCGTGTGTGTATCGGGTCCTAGGTAGCTAATAGGCTATTATCCCTAGGGCCTATGGAAGCCTAGCCATATGGTACCCTGCCCTTCAACACCCATGTAATGTAGGTTCATGTGCCCCTGTCATGCAGAGCCACAGAGGTGATTACCGGGTTGTATTTCCTATCTCACATCCAATCATCATGATTATTCATGGCAACTGCTAATGAGGACCTTCATTTGCTATTGATAGGTAGTTAGATCCAGAGTATGGTATGTGTCTGAGATGATAATGTGCCACTCAAGCAGGTTCTGCTTTTTGACGTTACAAGGTTTAGATCAGTACAGTGTGTAGCTTGTATGGAGTTTCTCTTTACTTGGAGCATGTCCAACACCTGTGGGTTTGGCCTAGCTTTGATGTTAGGCAGAGGTAGCCTCTGGGTAGGCGGTATGCGACACAGTGTAGTGGTGGTTTTGTAAGACAGTCAGCATAGGGCATCTGTTTGAGTCCGGTAATACTCTTTGTGAGGTATGTGTCTGGCGTCTACAGTTGCTGTGGTTGTCTTCTGAGGTACATACCAACAGGGCCGTTGTACTCTATGATGGGTGTTATGACTGATGAGTAGAGTGGAACACTGACCTCTATTTCCGTGGATGACACACCTTTACTGATGACATGTGGACCATATTCAGTTTACATGACTAGTGTGGCACTGTGATTATAATAAGGGACACTACTGTCCACCTGTGTCCCATAGTCTCTTATCACACTTTCGGTGTTGAGTAGACTACCACCTATGTGGTAGTTCATGGGTACAGGGCTTTCAACAACAGGGATGGCAATACGTGTACAACATTGAGCTTGAGCGTACATATGAACATCCAGTGGTGTACATATAGATATACATACCGGCACATATACAGTCCACCTTTCATGGTGGGAATATCAATTATGCAAAGGTTGAGAGGGATACAGTTATGTAATGATATTGCACAGTCTTGTGCAGAATGCATAGAAGGTATTTTCAGTCCATGTATCTTTAGCAGGACCCCCTATCTGGAAGACTAAAAACCTAATAATTCATACCCATGGCGTTTGAACACCACATGTCATATGCCAGCACTGTATGCTGTCTTGTTTGACACACACTACAACCTACATATGAATATGCACATAACAACCTGCACCAACATATAAATGTCCACTCTTCACAAACAGTTGCAGTATGTCCCTCGCTCTATGCACATGTTCAGATGCTAATATATCAGACACATATATATCTTGCCATATGTGTGTGCCATACACACACATGGTCCACACTGTTGTAGGTCCATACACCTCATGGATGACCTGTTGGGCCTTGCTACAACATGGACAGTTGTCACATGTGTGCATACAGTAATAGTACAAGAGTATATATAGCTGCAAATACTATTACCATACTAGCCTGGCACAGCAGTTGCCAATGCTAAGCTACACATTATGTGACTATCATGCATGTCTTACTCTGTGACATCCAAGTTTATATAGGTGTTTGCACTACTCCCCAAAACTGCCATTAAATGCAGTACTGTACAGACCATAGATAATATGTTCAGATGTTTGACATGTAATGCTGAGCTACATATGTCAAAGTTATGTCCTACTGCACACAGCTACACACCAATTTCTCCATGGCGCTAGTTATGCATGGCATCAGTGCATACATACCTACTGCTGCCACATATGCATGCTTCGGAGTATGTACAGTACTATTCATAAACATCTACTACTTGCCGGCAACTACAAACTGTTACATACCTGTTTGTCTCTTTCAAGTCCATCTGTATATGCTTTGACAGTTTTTTTTTTTTTTTTATTAAGTAAAGATTCATACTTAAGTTTAGTTTTTGGTTATTACTTAATTTTTTTCTTAATTAATAACTTTATTTTTTAATTAGGTCTTTATATTTGTTACCTAATTATATATTTATTTCTTATGTGCTACAGTTTGTCAATACTCTGCAGGAGTTGCACAGTTGCTTACATGTGCAATGTAATGACTGCATGTGGGGATAGCAAGTACAATCTGCTTCTATAGCTATCTGCGCATGTGCATGTGATGCCCTCTGCACCAATTGTTGCCCAGCATTTGGTAAATGCATACAGCCTGCTGTGTGGTAATTGCAGTACTCACTGTCATAGCAACAAAATGCTATAAATTGCTAAGGTATGTAGGCGTAGCCCTTTCAAATTTCCAGAGTAGGCCCATGCTTGTTTGCTGTGGACACTGTTGTGTAAGTCAGAAGGTTGGTATACATCTTATAAATGAAGCTAGAGGTGCAGACAGTAATGTACATGTTGTACTCATACCTGACTGTTGCCACTTCCAGTACAGAGCTATCAGTGTAGAGTTTTACTCATCCCTACAAATGCTACACAACATTTATGTGACTATGTAGTTTCTTTTCTACTCATATAATTAGCTGCCATAAAAATGTAGTTATTGAGAAGTATTCTTTTGGCACATGAACTGTTTGTAAACTGTTATACTGTGAATATTAATGTACTCACTTCTGCATGGTTTGTGTTTTTTATTGTTGACATTAGCACAGGGTTCGCAGGACAATTGGACAATTCCAGTACTGAGTATGCCTACCTACACCCTTGGTAGACCCTATGCACACAAGTATCTTTTAATTGTGGGAGGGGTGCTTACATACAGAGAGCATTATGTATTAATGTGTGAATATTACCTTACTGGACTTAAAAGATTGGTGTGTACCTGTCAGTTTATCAAGGCAGGTGGTCTGTCTGAATAGTTCCCATCTGTGAACCTATCCAGATGGTAGCCAGAAGTTACACTGTTATTCTTTGTCTGTGCAACTCACAGGTGTTTTCAGGACTGGTACAATGGCATTGTTAAAGTCAGTTGCTACCAATGCATGGCTACATCCTTTGGTATTTCTGTGTTGTACTCCTACATAAGGGTATGCTTGTGGAGGTCCTACCAAAGCTATTTGCAGAGTGTGTAACAGCAGTATAGCTTATATGCCTGTGTGTTTGTGCCTCTGCCAGGCCTGTGGAACACTCAGATACATATTTGCATGGAGTCAGGGATAGGTAGTTGAAAGTGAGGTACACCTTACACATAATAGGGACAGTAGGTGTAGACTTCAGTGAAGCAGTGCATATGGATTAGTACTCCTTTCATGAAGTACAAGCAGTGTCGACTGTTATTAATGTCAGTATTCATTGTGTAATACCTCACCTTTCTGACTGACGTCAGTACTTTTCTGAGGGATTCGGAGGGACACAGCTAAAATATGTTTCACAATCAGGGACATCCCTGAAAAGTTGTCACAGTTAGGAGGTATGGCCTCTACCCTACTCAGATATGCCAATGTTTATCCTGCTATGATATTGTGTGGTGGTTGTAAAGTGCCTCTATAACATTATTTGTTGCTTGAATGACTGCTTCTCACATCACACTCATGTAATGCAATTCCACAACAATTGCTGCTAAAGATCCACAGAACAAGCTTTGTGTTATGGCCTTCCTATTTTTCCTTTATATTTTTTTCAGCACCAAATTATTGTATATTTGTTGTGGCTTAGTGGTACTTCATGCAGCTAGTGTGTCCAAGGTCTGGGGTTCGAGACTGACAGAGGTTTTTTATTTTGCTGCTGAGCAGAACAAGGGCCCTGACATAGAATGACTAAGGCACTTTTAAGCAGTTGTAAGCGGGTTTGCGTGAGTTTGTGCAACACTTAGCGACACATGCGCACACTCTCTTAAACCCACTTACTACTTTGAAAGAAAAGAAAGTGGTGAAAAAGGGGGCACAAAGAGGGAAAGACAGTAGGAAAACAAGCTCGGGGTGTGCAGGACGGGTGTAGGGAAGATCCATAGCTGCCCATTTCTTTATCAGCAACAGCTGTGCATATGCAATGAATTTGGAGTGAAATTTGAATCCTTCCACCCCTGGGAGAGGGGTGAGGACAACAAAGTATGTTGTACTGCCAATTATAATTATCAGTTTACATGTCCAGTTGACATGTGTGCAAAATGGGCAGCTATGTATGGGGCATAATTTTTTGTGGGTACAGATTGCCCCCTTTTTTTTTTAGGTGAGAGTGGAAAGTGAGGTAGAGGAAGTAGGTATATTTGGGGAGGTACTTTGGGAACTTAAACAGACAAGACAAACAAGATGCATATGGGGCGGAGTATGACACATGGGGTAGGTGAACACAATTGATGGGGACGGATGTTTGGAAATCGCAAGCCCATGTGCCCACAGATGGTAACAGTGGGACTGAGATCCCCACCCATGGGCAGTCATCACAGAACCTTCACAGACCCGAGGGTGGCTGTGCAGGGGGCTGCATAGGAGGGGCAGACTCACCCGTGAGTCGTGCCACTCTCGCCTCGAGCTGGCATAGTGGATCAGCGACTAAATGCTGGATCTCCCTACACACCACAACCCGGACCCTTCGGAGGTTGACAGGTGGACCTTCTCTGCCCACGCTTGCAGGGGGGGATGAGCCCCATCCCCTGCAGCGCTTCCACCCGAAGGTGGCACAGGACCAATGGAGAAGGGTAGCCCGGGCTGGGCACCAGACCTGCTGGTGCCAGGTGCAATCGCCAGCAGGGGAGGGACAGGTGGGTCCGCTGGGTCTGGCCTTCCCATACGTTCTGTGATTAGGTTATTTAATTACAACATAGACAACAGCATTCCAAATTAGTTGTAACAGCGTGCAGTAATATTCCCATTAACCCAACACACCAGGGTTACAACAGTTGAACAGCAAGCATAACACATGCATATATTGAACGACAGTGGACATTACAACAGCATGCAGGGATGATCGGTGGCAACAGGCCACCAAGATTGTGGTGTTTTAACAGGGGGACATGCATCAAAGTAAATGCAGATTTTTATAGAACAATAGAACATATGTCCCAACAAATGTTTTGAGATTAGACATACCCATTGAGGTGTGGAATTGCATTGTTTATGCACATGGAGTAGGGTGTAAAAAGAAACCTCCATTAACATCGTATTAGTACTTTAACTCTACACTACATTCCTATTGACTGCAGGTGTATATCCCCTACATGTATTATTACACTAGGCAACACGCATTAGATTGTGTAATGGGTTTGGCTAGTTCATTATATACCTGACATAGTAACTGTCCAAGCTGCAGATGTTACTGTTACATACTTGTATTTTATTTTTATATTTATGTATCTACACATCTGGATGTGTTCACGTGACATTTTCACTTAATTTTCTAGAGAACCCTACATTTCATGTAGCACACTCACATTTCTGGAGAGCACCTTGACAAGCTACTCGTGTGCCAGATTTACCTATGCATGACAGCCATTTAACAACTGCTGAGAACTGTTATATGCTTCACAGCTACTGGCACTTCCTTCATCCACTTTATATAAGACTGCACAACTGTGGGTTGACAGCACTTAATACAACAGTACTATTTATTGAATGCAAGGGTACAACAACATTTCTAAGTAACTGACACAGACACACTCCAAGTATTATACATTTATTATTCACATTAAACACTCTTTTCTACAGGCTCTCTCCTTTATTTGATATTACAGTGCATACGGAAGACCTATTCAGGACATATTATACCTTTATTGATAGGTTACAACACTCTTTTTCAGGCTTGCTCACTTATTTTGTATGACAGTACATGCAGAGATAGTATTCCAGACTTATTTTACCTTTATTAATGGGTTACTACACTCTATTCCTGGCTCTCTGGCTTATGTTATATAACAGTACATGCAGAGAATTTATTCAGGGAATAAATGGTATATGCTTCACAGCTACTGGCACTTCCTTCATCCACTTAATATGGGACTGCACAACTGTGGGTTGACAGCACCTAATACAACAGCACTATTTATTTAATGCAAGGGTACAACAACATTTCAAAGTAAGCGACACAGACACACTCCAAGTATTATACCTTTATTAATTTCATTGAACACTCTTTTCTACAGGCTGTCTCCTTTATTTGATATTACAGTGCATACGGGATACCTATTCAGGACATATAATACCTTTATTGATAGGTTACAACACTCTTTTTCAGGCTTGGTCACTTATATTATATGACAGTACATGCAGAGATAGTATTCCAGGCTTATTTTACCTTTATTGCTGGGTTAGTGCACTCTATTTCTGACTCTCTGACTTATGTTATATAACAATACATGCAGAGAATTTATTCAGGGCATTTTATAGCTGTATTATTGGGCTACAACACTTTTGTCATGCTCTCTCACATATATTATATAACAATACATGCAGAATAATTACTAACCTGCCTGGTGGCACAGCCTTAGCAGCCTATCTGCATAGGCTTGCTGATTCATAGCATGGACACCTGCAGCTGTGAAGTAAATGAAAGGATATTGTGACATACCTATCCATTATTTAGACTATATTAGCATATCTTACATACTGCATTCCATGGCTACCTACTTAGTGGTGGGGCAGCTTGCATATGACGGGCCTCCTGGATCCATTGGTTCAGAAGGTCCTGCTTCTGTATCTTCAGGTCTGTATGGTGGTGACGGACCTGCTCACCAGTCTGAGGGACGCCTGTGGCACTGGTGAGTTCATGAGCCAACCGGTTTCAAGCCTCTGCCTTATATCCCATCCCTTGGAACTAGCCCTGCAGGAGTCGAGACTCATGACAATGGACTAGGAGCCAAACCATGTATTTTGACTCCTCGATGCCCCAGCGTTGCACTCTAAAGTGAGTACCCCCTCCAGCACCAGACATTCTAACTGCAGATGGGAGCTACTATCAGTTATGGCGAGTATTCCCACCTATGGAGCTTAAATATGCCGCATTTCCCGCACTTTTTTGTGATTGGCCATTTTTGAAAATTCTCGGCTGACTGCAGACCTGCTTAGCAATGGTTAGTCTAACATTTATAAGTATTTATATGTTAACAGTGCATGTGTATCCTAAGCTGTTGTGGCTTAGTGGTTCAGTACTTTGATTATGGTGCACAGTGTCCTGGGTTTGAACCTTGACACTGCTTTTTATTTTACTACTGTCCTGACAGGTTAGGGGGTGTGGCTGTGTTTAAGCAACTTTGCTCTACATTGCTCCATGTTGCCTGACGATGTGCTGGTTAGTGCGACGCACACCTCCGTGCAACCGATTGTGCTGGGTAAAGCGCTATTTAGCTATAAGCAACTACATTGCGCTGGGTAAAGTGCTGCTTAACTACAGGCAACTATATTGCGCTGGGCAAAGCGCTGCTTAACTACAGGCAACTATATTGCACTGGGCAAAGCATTGCTTAACTGCGGACAATTATATGTCAGGTTCCTTTATAAATATAAATTTTGTTCACTGATACATAGGCCATTTCAATGCTTTTTAGTAAAAGTTTAATCATATATGTCAGGAATTATTTCATATACTCATTTTGAACATAAAATAGGAAGGGGAGTGGTGGGACATGAACTGTGCATGCCTCCTCTTTGTGCAAACGCTCTTCCACTACACTATTACTATTTGGCGTAATTTGCATACACATTACTTATTATGCTCTTCCATGTCGAGATTGCTAACTGCAGCTAAGCAATGGGCACATATGCACACACATGCGCAAATACGGGCAGCTATATTGGGAATTAGAAAACAAGACATTAATGTTTTACTTTCTATAACTGTGCTGGGGGTTTACAATGTCAGGGAGTGTGGTGTCGGGTACATGGACATTTGAGTGGACTCACTCTTGTGTGTTGACATTTTGCATTTCACACACTTGCAGGGGTGTGGACCTTTAGATTGCTCGGCAGTCGGACATGCCCCCTGCTTGCCTGCACAGTCCGTGTTAGACTTGGGGTAGAGTCAGTGTGCCCTCATGAATATTCATGGCACACTGACATCATACCATTCAACTGCAGCCTCCGAGTAAGACTTATTTAGTCTTACACGGAGGATTCGTGAATCCGGGGGAGTGAATTGCATTCTAAAACATTGTCAGTTATTAAATAGTTCAGATTGCTTGCAGTACACCAAAAGGATAGTTTATATAATAGCCTATAGAATGACACTTCTGATGAAAAAGTAGGATTATGTCTCTCTTTGTTACTGCCTCTTTTTAATGACAACAAAATGTAATACCTCAGAACAATTAATTATGGAAAACTTAAATCTTAAAAGGAAAGGTTTTTCAGATGTTTCTTCAGTTACTATTAGAAATAACATATAAGGAAAATAGGACAGATTCTAACAGTAGTACTAGATTAAAGAGTATTAGATATATAAGGGTAAATATAAATGTTCTATTATATGATACTCTACACTAGGATTATAGCTAAAATATAAAACCTAGAAATATAGCAATAGTACAAGACATAGTATATAAACTCACCAGTAATGCCTGAACTTGTTTTATGGGGCAAAGAATGACCACCAGGAGTCAGACGAGAACTTAACAGGTATTGTCTTTAATTTATCTAAATATATCTTGTCCCAGCATGAACTGGCATTGTTAAATAAAAGACTGAGTTTTATTCCTGGCAAAGTGGTAAACATAGCTAATATTCTAACTGACTTTAAACTCTCTGTCAGAAACTTGAGTTTAAAACTGTTATACAATGCTAGGGACAATCCAGTATCTGTCTGCCTGGGATGACACGATAGACAGACCTCAATGATTTGGCAGAGATGGCCTGCATCTGTCACCCCTGGGCTTCTGGATACTGGCCAAGGCTCTTGCCACCCCTATAGTGCTTTTTTAGGTAGTGTTCAAAAGACCAAATTACCACCATAACAGCTACAAACAAATGCAATCTGAGGGTCATGTTGCTCAACGCTAGAAGTCTAAATCTCAAAATGCACTCACTCGAGGCACTCCTTAAAATGGAGAACATCGACATTTGTGCTGTAACAGAGACCTGGTTCAAAGCAGCAGAAAGCACCCCTGCACTACCAGGCTATAACTCATTCCACACCTTTTGACCCCAGAACTTAGACCAAAGCTCCAAAGGTGGTGGTGTCTCTATATTCATAAAGGATGCGCACACCTCCAGACTGGTAGCGCAACATAATGCATCAGAGATACTTCAGGTGCAGCTAACATTAGGTAAGACAGCGATTTAGGTTGTAGCCTGCTATAGGTCCCCAACCATGTCCTAAGACTCTCACTCCATGTTCCTAAGCACTCTGGAGAATATTAGGGTCCAGCATAACACTCTCTTACTAGGTGATTTCAACTACCCCTCCATTAACTGGGTAAACTACTCATGTACCAATACACTTACCCAACATTTCCTGGAGTTCATTAATTCCAATGCCCTGGACCAGCTCGTTCTTACCCCCATTAGAGGTATCAACATCCTTGACCTGGTCATTACTAACATGGGCGACCGTTGCTCTACACCAATAGTCAGCTCCTCCCTGGTTAGGTCTGACCACAAACTAAACACCTTGGAAATCCACATCCCTCCCACCCAGCCCCAGCAAAGGTAACCACCATGAAAAACTTCTCCAAAGCTAACTTTGGGATCCCAAAAACAGAGGTGGCTAACTTCACGGCACCCATGCAAATGGAGAATAGTTGTGTGACTGCAGAATCATACACTAATGCACTGTACGAACATGTACACAAACGCATGGATCTCCGCATACCCAATAGAACCAAGGCACTATCCTCCAAAAAAAGGAAGCCAATCTGGTGGTTCCCTGCCATAAACAAACTCTACAACAGAAGGAGGAAACTAATGTGGAATAAGGTGAAGTCCCAAGGCTGGAAAACTCCCTTATCTGCCTCAACAAAAAGTTGAGATCTCTCATCAAATCTTCTAAAGCTAGGTATGAAAATAGAATTGAAGCAGATAGTAAAGACAACCACAGGGCTTTCTATAGTTATGTAAATAATCTCCACGGCAATACCCAGATTTGCTCTGAGCTACTGCACAATGGTACCTCCTATACTGAGCCAACAGATATTGCCAGTATACTGTCTGGCAGATTCAATGCCAACATTACCTCCTCACTCAAAGGACCAATCACAATACCATTACCAGGCACCCAGTATTACTGCTGCAGAGGTTAAAACAGCAGTGTCCAAGGCCAAGAATACAGCTTCTATGTGACATGGCAATACCCCTGGTTGTGTTCTACATGAACTACAGAGTGAACTGGCACCTCACCTGTGTGCTCTGTTCAATTACAGCCTCACCTCAGGCTTTGTACCTGCTGAATCGTGCACTGCTACAGTTATCCTTCTCCACAAAGGAGGAGCGACTACAGACCCTGGTAACTATCGCCCCATTAGCCTGATGAGTCTGATATGCAAAGCTATGGAACACATCATTATGGACCTAATAAACAAGAATATAGGGAATCTCCAAACTCTGGATCCCACACAGTTTGGTTTTGTGAAGGGTAGATCATACCTGCTCAACTTGTTTGACTTCTTTGAGTCAGTCACCAGAGCTGTGGATGAAGGCAAGGTGGTTCATACAGCCTACCTTAATCTGGCCAAGGCTTTTGATACCATTCCCTACTCAGGAATCATAGAAAAACTCACTAAGCTTGGCATCAACCCCTATATCACTAGGTGGGTTGCAAACTGGCTCACAGATAGAACCCACAGTGTGAAAGTAGCTGACTCCAAGTCAGACTGCCGATTAGTCATGCGTGGAGTCCCACAGGGTTCGGTCCTGGGTCCTCTCCTGTTTGGTATCTACTTTTCTGAAGTCCAGGCCAACACAAAGGGACTCTGGCTGACGTTTGCAGACAATTGCAAGTTGGGAGCTATTATTAACTCACCAAGTGATGTTGACATCCTACACAATGTCCTGATTGTGACCATCGACTGGTGTCAGAACTATGGCCTTAAGCTCAATGCCATAAAATGTGTTGTCATCCCCATTGGGAAAAACCCGGTTCCAATGAATTACCACATTGATGGTAGTCCACCGAACACAGAAGACGTTATAAGAGATCTGGGAACACAGGTTGACAGCAACATCCCTTTTGATCACCACATTGCCACTGTGATCAGAAAGTCCTTCTATGTGGCACATCTCATTACTAAGGGTATTGCATCCAAGAAGAACTGTAGACACACCTCTTCCAGTCCTGAGTAACTCACGGCAAACACAAGCCACTCTGCTCCAATAAGCTTACAGTCTTTGATACATACCCCCCTCATGATGTCACCTATCTACTACTCTGATACTCCCCTAATCCTACTCTTACATTCTAGGGACATGGTTCACATGGCAGGGAAAATTGGGATTCACTATCCTTATACTCATTTGCATAGGATTGCCTACTAATGCTTGGTTACATCTCTCCCACTGAGCTTCCCCCCTTAGCAACCACTACTCAGTAGCCATGTTGTCTTCAGCCTGCCATTCACTTGCATGGCAGATGGATATTTTTAATAAAATACCTATTTTTGGCTTTTATTTATTTATTTTTTGGTTTTTAGAGCTCAGCACGTTTGCGCGATGCTGCTCTACGCTTAAATATCAGAGATCGGGGAAAGAAATTTTTATTTTTTATTATTTTGCAACACATATAAATGCCAATGGCCTTATATTTGGCCATCGGCATGCTTCCTCAACTGGATGTATCCTTTATTTGGAACTGTCATTGCTCCGTTTTGCTATTTGCAGAACGGTACTCAGTTACCAATGGAGTACATTTCTGCAAATAACACTACTCTTACTCGGACAGGTTAGTGTTTCCTGGATCGCAAATTTACATCATTTGCATAGCTTTCAGTAGCAAATGAGGTAATTTGCATAACCTAACACTGTCCGTGCAAGAGTCGTTTTAGGAGCTGTCATGCATGCCCCTGCCGGCTGTTCCTGGATCTCTTGGCAGACATATTGGCAGTCTGGTGTCTTACACTACTCTTAGACTCCGTGCAAGCCTTCGTGAATCCCACCCACTGACTTTACAACTTCACACTGGGTTTTGTTTTAACTAGGATATAGGGTTATACTTGATTTAATCCATGACTTTTACTCACACTGCACAGAGGAAATAAATGCAAAAAAAGAATCTTAATGTTAAATATGTTCTTATAAAATATGGCAGTATTACATTTAGAAAAATATTAATATAAAAAATACATCTCAGAAACACAAATGTCTAACTCTTCCAAATACAAAGAGATATACATGAGGCATTTTCAAGGCATGCAAATTTTTACTTTAGATTCAGTCTTCTTCAGTTTTCGCATATCAGTACTTAGTATTTCAAGTGTTTAGAAAAAAAATCCAAAATGCTCGATGCTGACCAGATCCAACCAATGGAAGACAGTCCAAAACATTCAAACAAGAAAAAACCTTTCGGATGGATACTGCTGTCGTATGAAAGTTCTTTATTAAAACCAAAGAATAAAATCCAAAGACACAAGATATAAAAATGTTAGCACTTTCGGGTGTTACCCTTCATCAGACAAAGCACAATCATTATGAGACATTATTTAAAGCATACATAGACCAATCAGGGGTTAGTAAAAAACCTGCCTATTCCTCAAGGCGGGCTTCATAGGTATGACATCATTAAGGCCAGGCCATCTGTGAGCCATAAGTTCTATAATCCACCTAGACTCAATCAGTTCTGTCTGTTGTTTTATGTCCCCCCCTCTTTTATTCAGTGTAACATTCACTAGGGCCCTAAAAGTAAAAGCATGTGTTGGAAACTCATGGACATGCCTAAAAAGGGCATTATGTATATCGCCATTTCTTATGGCTGATAAATGCTGTAACAGCCTCACTTTAAACATATTGTTCGTCTTGCCCACATAAAAACATGGGCAAGACCTACACTCAGCCAGATAAACTATATTTTTCGTCCTACAAGTTGCCCTAGCTTTCAGTTGTATATTCCTGCCTGTAGTGTGATGCACAAAGGTCGTATCCCTGTTAATATGTGGGCAAGCCTTGCATACTCCACACGGTGTACTCCCAACTTGTTTAACATAAATCCTATCCTGCATAGTGTGCTCTCTACAGAGAATATCCTTCAAATTTTTGTTTTTCCTATATCCAAACATAGGATGGGAACCTACAACCTTCTTAACCTTATCATCACTGATAAGGATATTCCAATTTCTCTTCACTATGTCAGTGATATCCTTGATGTTACTACTGTAAGTAAACGTCATTTTAAAAGGATGTTCCTCTCTATTACCCGCCTTTCCTACTTGAGTTCGAGAATGTAGCCATGGTTTGTAGTCTAGTGCCCTCTTCTCTTTACTATTCGAAATAGTCCTATCAACCATCCCACCTTTATAGCCCCTATCTAGTAGGAAGCTTTTTAACCTACTGGCTTCTCCTTCAAAATTGGAGTCATCTGTACAAATCCTTGATATTCTGCTCACCTGTCCCTGTATAAGACTCGGAAAGGTGTAGCGAGGATGCATGCTATCATATGTTAACAGCGTGTTTTTCCAGCATTCCTTCCTGTGTAGGCCAGTAGTAAATCCTATACTAGTTTGTGTTATCAAAACATCAAGAAAATCTATTCGAATATGGGAGGCTACCTTGGTGAATCTAAAAAAGTGTGTAGTGGAATGAAGATATTCCACAAAACAATCCATGGACGATATATCCCCTTCCCACAAAATAAAAATATCGTCCACGTAACATTTATACAACTTAACATGGGACCACCAGAAGGGATGATTATAGATGAACTGGTTCTCCCAATGGGAGAGCACGAGGTTGGCATAGGTATTAGCACAGGGTGTGCCCATGGCTACACCCTGTGCTTGTTTGTACAGTTGTTCAGGACCCAGAAAGACATTATGATCCAATACCAGACATAACATAGTTACAATCAAATCTATCTTAGATTGCTCAACCTGTCTCATCTTCAAAACTTCTCCTATGGCCATGGTACCATAGTCATTGTTAATGACAGTGAAAAGGCTGGCTACATCTAAGGTCACCATAAGATACGGGTCCTCATTCATTCCTCTCCGTACCTCCCCTTGTGCTCTCAGAAAGCCCCCTGTATCAGATAAAATATTCTTAGTGTCATCAACAATGGGTCGAAGTGTGGTTTCAAGCCATATCGAAACATTTTCGGTCACCCATTTCCTGCCAGAAACAATGGGTCTAATGGGTGGATCCACTAAGGATTTGTGTATCTTGGGTAGACCCTTAAAAATAGGGGTCACTACATCTTCTATCCTGAGGAAATTGTACAGATCCTCACTGATGGCTTCCTTCTGCAAAAGTTGTTTCAGACTTGAATGCACTCTATCTATAATGGATTTAACATGAAGTGGGTTAACTGGTATGTAGGTTTCCCTATCTGATAGTAAAGAGTTCAATTTGTCATGATAAAAACTGGTATCCATGACTACGATGGCCCCCCCTTTGTCTGCCATCTTAATAGTAATCCTACGGTTGTTACTTAAGTCATGTAGAGATTGTTTCTGTATGGGGGTCAGGTTGTAATACCTGTGCATCAAACCACCTTGAAAATAATCCATTAAATCTTTCTCACAAGCTCTGATAAAGAGGTTCATAGATGCTGTAAAAGTGGGAACAAAAACACTAGGTTGTCTCAACTTCACCCTATCAGTATCATTAAATCCAAACATGTTGCGTAAGGCAGCTGTTCTGCAAAACATCATAATATCCATTATTACTTCATGGTAGACACTTTCCTTACTAGGAACAAATGATAGTCCCTTGTTAAGTACATAGAGTTCATGTGTATTCAAAGCATAACTAGATATATTGTATACAATATTGTTACCAACATTAGTCAGTCCAGGAACCTCTTCTTGTTCTGTGAGTCTCTGCTCTCGCTCAAGGAGCGCTTCCATGCTCCTTTCTTCCTGACTGGAACAGGTAAGTTGTTTAAAAAATTTTGTTGTACATAAGCTCCTTTAGGGCGTGCCCCCAGTCGTAGTTCTACATTTTCTCCGGTTCCCCTCCCTTCTCTCTGGTTATCTGAGCCAGTTACGGAAGCATTGATCACTTCAGGAGGCAGATTTTGTTCCAAAACACCGTTTTGAACCAAACGATCCCCATCGACTGCCAAAGCTCCTGCAGAGGTGCCCGCAGAATGGGGCTCTACTTCACAGATATCGATCGCGATATGGTCGTTAACGTCATCTTCAGTCGACAAGCCCTCCCTTGGGCTAGAGTGTGCTGCCTGGTTGCACAGTCCTGTCAGGTTTCTCAACTTGCCTGACTACTGTGGAAAAGGTATTACCCACTTGGTGTGTATGGAACGGAGTTCCTGAATCATTGTTATTTCTTCTGTGTTCCGGTCCAGGTCTCGCCCATACAAAAATATTGCCTCTGGAGAAATCCTCATGGTCTCTCCTGAGTTTGTTCATTTTAGTAGTCCTTAACTTATTCTCATTGTCAGTCATAAGTTGGTAAGTGTCTTTCAGCCGTTTAGAGTGGGTGGACCCTACGAAGTCATTCTGTAGCTGGAGGTGTAGTTTCTTAACCTCTTCCTTCAGGGAGATAATTTCTGGAGCAAAGAAGCTGTTAAGGAGTTCCATGTATTGGAAACTCGTTCTGATGTTTATCAACTGCCATTTAGCCAATAACTCAGGGTAACGATTGCCCTGGGTCGGCATGCATAGTACCCTCATCCCTCGAGGGACTATGCCATACTGCAAACATGCTTGGAAGTGAAAGGTTTGCCATTGTAGTCTCTGCAATTTGGCCATTTTAAAGTTATAATCTCTTAGGAGTCCATCAAAATTCTGATCCACCATAGCTGGAACAGAAGCATTGGACCCCACATATGCAGGTATATGAAAACCCATATCAAGCAATGGGTTATCCATTGAGATAAAACGCTCAAAATTACTTTCATTATCATTCTGTTGTTCACTAACAGCCATATTGTGAGCAGAACTTGTTTGAGCAGGCATACTCACAGCAGCTCAGCACCTATGGAGCACAGAACACAGTTCAGAAAAAAATCCAAAATGCTCGATGCTGACCAGATCCAACCAATGGAAGACAGTCCAAAACATTCAAACAAGAAAAAACCTTCCGGATGGATACTGCTGTCGTATGAAAGTTCTTTATTAAAACCAAAGAATAAAATCCAAAGACACAAGATATAAAAATGTTAGCGCTTTCGGGTGTTACCCTTCATCAGACAAAGCACAATCATTATGAGACATTATTTAAAGCATACATAGACCAATCAGGGGTTAGTAAAAAACCCGCCTATTCCTCAAGGCGGGCTTCATAGGTATGACATCATTAAGGCCAGGCCATCTGTGAGCCATAAGTTCTATAATCCACCTAGACTCAATCAGTTCTGTCTGTTGTTTTATGTCCCCCCCTCTTTTATTCAGTGTAACATTCACTAGGGCCCTAAAAGTAAAAGCATGTGTTGGAAACTCATGGACATGCCTAAAAAGGGCATTATGTATATCGCCATTTCTTATGGCTGATAAATGCTGTAACAGCCTCACTTTAAACATATTGTTCGTCTTGCCCACATAAAAACATGGGCAAGACCTACACTCAGCCAGATAAACTATATTTTTCGTCCTACAAGTTGCCCTAGCTTTCAGTTGTATATTCCTGCCTGTAGTGTGATGCACAAAGGTCGTATCCCTGTTAATATGTGGGCAAGCCTTGCATACTCCACACAGTGTACTCCCAACTTGTTTAACATAAATCCTATCCTGCATAGTGTGCTCTCTATAGAGAATATCCTTCAAATTTTTGTTTTTCCTATATCCAAACATAGGATGGGAACCTACAACTTTCAAGTGTTTACATTTCAGTAAAGAATATGTAGAATTTTACATACAATATGTATAACTGATACACTTAATTAGTGACAGCAACATTCATTAAAACTTAGAGGATGTATGAGTTTTAACATTGTAAAATTATAAATCAAGTAATTGTCATTCAACATCTATAAATGATAGATATATATACTAGAATTTTACAGAATGCCTGTACAGTTATATCAAATCACTTATATCACTTATATCACTAACTTCTTACATATACAGCTACTGTACTGTGCTATATTACTCTACGTGACAACATTTTTGCATGATTTCACTGTTTCACTATCCGTTTATATATATCTCATAGCTCCAGGTTCCCTCCCAGCTAGAACAAGGATCATCAGATTCCATAACATTCCATAACATATGCCACCTAGCATGTCTAGATCAACATTGTGACCTCACTCTGCCTTTGCACCATTTGTTGACAGTTTTCTAATATTAGTTACATTCAAGATGGTAGAAACTGCTTAATGATTACCATTTGCTATTACCACAGAATGATTCCACATCAGAGGTGCAAATACACATTGCAACTAAACGTAAACCTCTCATATAAACTAGGTATCAGCACCTGCACTAACACCATACCTATATACCACAAGACAAACATAAAACCTTCCCATGCTGAAAATCAATTTAAAAAATACCAGCTTTACATGTCCAGATAACATACTGGGCTGTTTCCTGGTCAGGATGAAATATCACATATTAGACCTCCTGTGTAAACTATTCAGTGACAGTTTATTTGGCTACAAACCAGAAGGCTAGAGAACATCTGCAGCAGTGCCCTTCAGCAAAGGAGGCCCACTGTGACCTATGGCAACTATAGGCCAAGCAGTCTCGCCAGCATCATTTGGATCACCATGGACTTCAAAAACAGGGACTTAGGGTACCCTGCAATTAGTAGACCCTAACCAGTTTGGCTTTGCAAAAGGTATATCATGTTTATTAAACCTAAATTGTCCTCAGAGGCTTACCACCTGTGGTGTACCCATGGCTCTGTTTTGGGACTACTTCCATTTAGCATTGTCACCTGTAGTTATCCCATGCTCTGTTTTGGGACCACTTCTATTCGGAATCTGCATTTACAATGTCAAATCTGTCATTAGAAGCCTCTAGTTGACCATGTTCAGGCATGAATACAAGATTATCAACACATCTGAAGACACTCAGATCCTCCAAGAAGACCTAACTCAGACAAGCACATGATGTCCTTATTATGAGTTTGAGGTGGACATCAAAAAATATAGCATCATACAGTTTGGTAATGAGGAGTTCTCATATGCCTACCACATAACATCCACCATAAAAATGTTCTGTCATTACAGATTTAGGAACCTTTGTAGATAATGTATGAATGCTTGACCACCATGCATACTCTGTTATTAGGAAGACCTTGTACGAAATCCAGTTTATTACAATAGAAAAGCTTTAAAAGTCTTAATTGGTCTATTGTTTAATGGCAACTTTTAAATAAGCTGTAACCAGGGAGAGGTAAATGGGGTGGCTGCAGGATTTTAGATACCAGAGGTATGGCGGTGAAATACTTGTCAGGATTTATGAAGCTATTTAAATAATTTATGCCAATAATGCATTTGCAGTCACAGCAGAATGACAAAGTACTCATTGTGTGAACGTGAGGTAATAACTGTAGCAAGCCCCTTGTTACACTAACAGCAAGCAGTTTGCTACAGTTATGGGAGCACCAAAGACTTTTTTGTGCTCAATTTTAAGTTAAGTGGCACTAGTCTGGTGAGCTGCTCAGGGTACCAGATGATCTCCTTATGTTCTGTTTCTGAACCAATGAACCAGACAATTCTGCTTAGTTAGTTGTGGAAAACAGGTCTTTATATTTTTAAACTATGTCTTTATAGTATTTACCTTGTTTACAAAATAAATAAACTAAAACAGGTCTAAAACATGTCAGTTGTGAATTCTCTTCTGTCCACAGAATGCAATTTAGAAAATACATTATAAAAGGGTCTAAGAGCAGATGGGAGGATTACAAAACAAGTTTAGTAAGATTTATTTGTGGAGTATTGTCTTTAGTATGAAAATGTTACAAAAGCTAGGATTTTTGTCTAGATGAGAGGGAAGAATTGGTCTATGACACATCATGTAGGATTATCAGAAGGGAGAGCTGCTTGGTTATCATTGAGGAGAATGGCTAGAAAGAAGTAAAAGGGGACATAACTGAGATTAAAAAGGACAATTGCCAATGTAAAGAAGCATTTCTTTGGTGTGAGACTAGCTAAAATGTTGACTGTACTGCATCCTGCATAAGCTTGTGTCCGAATCTAGTACAGGGAAAAGTTTTAAAAAGGACTGAAATTTATTCAGGAAGTTATGAGAAATGGGACACTCTGGTTGTAAGGGGACAGTTAAATATTTGGGCAGATCATATTGTCCTGTGAACTATCAAATGTTTCCATATGCACTTGATTTATATATGGAGAGCTTTGTTGGTAAACCCAGCAAGGTGTTATATCTCTGATGTTTACACCTCCTTGACATATATATGTACTATGATTATTATCTTTGATATTGAATTAATATTTTCCAATTTTTCTTAGTGCTTTATAGTACCTAATCTCTCATCAAAAAATGACTGACTTGTGTACTGTGTATGCCTTCCCAGTTAAAGTGATAAACAGAAAAAAAATAAGAGACTTGCTGGTATCCATTAAGAGCATTAAAACAATTAACTAAATGACTCTGTAACATGATTGCTAGCTGAAATTTTATTTCTTGTGTGCTACCACAATGTGTCACATAATGAAATCTCTTAGGATAGTAATGCAGGATAAATAAGTATCTATTCATGTGGTTTTGATTCTCCAATGAAGGTATTAGCATAGAATAATATATATGTATGTTTGAGACAACATCTCAAATTTAAATCAGTTTTGTTCAGTCTTTTAAATCCTTTTGAAACTACGACCAGGTAACACTGAGTGTAACATAAAATGGTTGCATCTTCTAATCTCTCAGTCCTAATAGTACAGAAAAGCAGATGCCTAATGGCAGATTGTGCCAGACTGCAGCACTACAGAGAGTTTAATGCACAGGCTCATTTATCTCCAAGTGCAAATAACACAACAGTGGCTGAATGAATTAGTTTTGGACCTGTAGGCACAATTAACAAAAAATGTTGAATAAACTGATTTGATTTGTTTTCTGAATGTGCATGCTGCATAAAAAAGGGAACTTCAGTTGCCAGCAGTTCATCTTCTCAAGAGACAAAGAATATGCAGGCTACAGATTGTATGCAGTATTGGAAGTGAGCCTATTAAAAACTGCTGTGCTGCAAAGTTCAGCAGAGCATTGCTAGGGCAACGCTTTGTCATTTTACAGTAGACTCAAGCAAAATGAATCAGATTGCTGCATGTTAGCAATTTTGCAGAACTATTTTATAAACCTATAAAAATAATCTCATTGGCTTAAACTATTCTTGTTTTCTAAACCTGTAGACATAGTATAAAGGCTTTATGAACAGCAAGGTTGAAACTTCAGAAGTTATCATTTAAATATGTGATCTCTTATTAAACGCATTTTGTTTAAATATTCCTTACTCTTGATGTATGAGATTTAGAAGCATGAAGTATTATTTAGTATAGCATTTCAAATGTATACATGTTTGGCACATCATTATATCCACATAATACAAAGGGTATATTGCTGATTATTCCTTTAAAATGCAACAGCAGAGGATATTGTATCTACATATGACTCTGTAGTTAAGTAGTTAACAGAGCAGGAGAGCATGGGGCCAACAGTGTCTCAGTGGTATAGAGGAATGGAATCCTAATTATGCCTCAGATGGCCCAGGATTGATTAGCATCAGACTCTAGAGAAGCTGGATGGAGAGGGATGGCAGGGAAAAACAAGTGCTAAGTCACCCCTCTTGCTGCAAGTTGTTGACACAGTTCAGCCACAAGAACCCCTCGACTGTGAAGTTTAGGTACTGCAGCCCCTTCAGCTTGTGATGTAGTGAGCATGAGCCTAGCTAGGAATGTGCATGGAAAATAGCCTACAGCAAGCGGGCACTAGGACCAGCACAGTGGATACTGCACTAATTAGTCTGGTCAACAAGAGGGTCTGTTAGATGCATATATATATATATATATATATATATATATATATATATATATATATATATATATATATATATATATATATATATATATATATATATATGGATCTACCTCACTTGGTCGACATTTCATATGGTCGAATATTCATTTGATCGACAGTTCATTTGATCGACAAGCATTTTAAGTGGGGGGCTTTGCCCCACACCCCCCCAATGTGGGGGGCTGTGCCCCCCCCTAACTATATATATCAACTCCAGGGTTGCACAACATTGGGGAAGGGGGCAAATGCTTGTCGATCAAATGAAATGTCGACCAAATGAACTGTCAATCAAATGAAATGTCGACCAAGTCAGGTAGACCCGTATATATATATATATATATATATATATATATATATATATATATATAAAATTATCCTATAGAACAGTAGAGGGTAGATGTTTGATGGTCATGACAACGTGAATTCCAAAGAAATCATTTTAAAGAAAATAAATAAATAAAAAGACATTGGGCCAGATCCACGAAGGCTTGCACGGAGTCTAAGAGTAGAGTAAGACTCCAGATAGCCAATATGTCTGCCAAGCAATCCAGGAACAGCCAGCAGGGGCGTGCATGAGAGCTCCTAAATCTACTCTTGCATGGACAGTATTAGGTTATGCAAATTACCTCCTTTGCTGCTGAAAGCTATGCAAATGAGGTAAATTTGCGATACAGGAAACACTAACCTGTCCAAGTAAGAGAAGTGTTATTTGCAGAAATGTACTCCGTTGGTAACTGAGTACTGTTCTGCAAATAGCAAAACGGAGCTATGACAGCTCCAAATAAAGGATGCATCCAGTTGAGGAAGCATGCCAATGGCCAAATATAAGGCCATTGGCATTTTTATGTGTTGCAAAATAATAAAAAATAATTTTTTCCCTGATCTCCGATGTTTAAGCATAGCGCAGCGCCGCGCAAACTTGTGGTGCTCTAAAAACCAGAATATCCATCTGCCATGCAGGTGAATGGCAGGCTGAAGACAACATGGCTACTGAGTAGTGGTTGCTAAGGAGGGAAGCTCAGTCTGAGAGATGTAACGAAGCATTAGTGGGCAATCCAATGCAAATGAGTATAAGGATAGTGAATCCCAATTTTCCCTGCCATGTGAACCATGTCCCTAGAGTGTAAGAGTAGGATTAGTGAAGTAACAGAGTAGAAGATAGGTGACATCATGAGGGGGTATGTATCAAAGACTGTAAGCTTATTGGAGCAGAGTGGAATGTGTTTGCTGTGAGTTACTCAGGACTGGAAGAGGCGTGTCTACAGTTGTCTGAACTGAAACCCAGAAACCGAAGGTGTATGCCGTGGCTATCACTAAAGTTTCTTGCAAAGATGCTTGCACTGTGTGCGCGCGTGTGCGCACCTGTAAACCCATCTAAGCCTGTGTGCGTGCCTGTGTAAGCCTGTGTAAGGCTGTCTAAGCCTGTGTGCATGGATGTGCACCCGCCTAAGTCTGTGTAAGCCTGTGTAAGGCTGTGTGCATGCATGTGCACATGTGCACTCGTGTGTGCGTGTTTGCGCTTGTTTGCGTGGCGCTGCCCCCGTGGAAACAGAAAGGGAAAAGGAAGGAAAAGTAGTAGTAGGAAGTTAACCAAGGAGAACTAGCAGAGCTGCCAGGTGAAATCAATCAGAATCAGCCAATTACACAGGCAGTACACTAGCCCAGCCCAGCTCTTAAAACTCTGCAAACAACATTCCCCCATGTTTTACTCAGAAACACTGCAACACTGCAGTATACAAAGAGAAGTGAAAACTTAAAAAGCTTAACTGAGACAAAAAAATGTTAGGGGCTGCCATTGCTATTATAAGGCAACATGTGCAAGATGCTGAGGGTGGTGCCATTGCAAATGTTGCTGAGCAACCCACAGTGAGGAGATGGAGAAGAGTGTACAGACCCAGGGTAACCTACCAAGGGCTACATGAGCTGGAGATAGTGGAGCACTATAGAGTGGACAGAGAGCTCCTGCAGCAAATTGTTGAGCTGTGCAGGCCACACCTCACACACAGAACCAACAGAGGGGAATCCATCCCAGTGGAAACTAAGGTATATGTTGGCCTAAGAATGATAGCAACAGGTACCTTCCAGAGACCAACTGGTGATATGATTGGGATTTCACAGGCATCAGCATACAGGCTACTGCACCAGTTCCTGAATGCCATGTCAGCACATGTGGTGATCATGTATATTTCCCCAATTCCTGTGAGGTATTGGCCAGCAATATGCATCTCTTACAGCAAATAGCAGAATACCCTGAGGTAGTGGGTGCAATTGACTGCACTCACATACACATCAAAGCACCAGCCGGTGAGTGGGGTAGGGCCTACATCAACTGCAAGGGCTTCCACTCCATCAACTGCCAGGTTGTGTGTGATGCCCAGGGCATAATACTGAATGTGTGTACTGGCTGCCCTGGAAGCTACCACGAATCCCATATCTGGCATTTGACGCAGCTGTACCAGACATTTTCCAATGGGGACATCCCTGACGGTCACCTAGTGGGGATGCTGGATATGCACTGGAGCCATGGCTGATGACATCCATTTGAAATGCACACACACATGAACAAGAACTCCATTATGAGGCACACGCACAAACACGAAATGTAATCAAGCATGTGTTTGGGATGCTCAAGTCACGGTTCCGGTGCCTGGACACATCTTGTGGAGCCTTACAGTACTCACCAACTACATGTACCCATATTGTCATGGTATATGCCATGCTACACAATATGATCCTGTGAAAACAGCTGCAGCAGGGACAGCATGGGGCAGGGCCAAACAGCCCCCCACCATTGCCATGGCCTGCACAGGCACAGCGTGACTCAGAGGAGGAACAACCTGAGCCTGCCCCAGTAGGCAGAAGGAGGCGTGCCCAGTATGCCTTGGCCTTGGCAAAGAGGCAACGCATAGCACATACACTGGCTCAGTAGGAACCCTGGAGATGATACCTCTCTTTGACTCGCACATAAAATAAAACGGATGCCTAACTTGACACTACCTGTTTCCAAATATGTATAGGGAGTGTAGTATGTGCATCTGACATAGGCAGCCCTGCAGCACCACCTGAGGCATGATTGCCATGTTTTAAGCAACAAAAAGCAGTGCTAAGCAGCATTTACCAATATTTAGTATATGTAAACAAAATTGCCCGTGCTAACTAGCGCAATGTTGGGCAACACTGAGCAATGTTGGGCAAGGTCAGGCAAAGTCATGCAAAGTTGAGCAAAGTCAGGTAAACATGCTCATATTTGCTTTACTGTTCCTTTAGCAATCTGGTCTGCCCAGCAGGAAAATAAAAAGCAGTGACAGGGCTCGCACCCAGGATACTTTGCACTATAGTCATAGTACTGAACCACTAAGCCATGATAGCATTTCAGTGAAACAGACACAGCAGGACAATTGTACATTAATGCAAACACAAAGAAATGCTGCATCATGTCCCTAAAGAGGCATATGGGTAACCTCCCCCACAGGCCTATGCAGACAGAGAACATCAGGCCAGGCGGTGTGATGTGGGTTGTGTAGGCTATGAAGTCGCAATCTAATATACGTGACATTGGACGCTAGGATCTGTAGCACAGTAGTATGCCTCAAGCCAGTACGATAGGCAACAGTACAGACTGAAATGGTGTACTGTACATAGAAGTGCAGGCATAGCAAATGTGTATGTGCCAGGTGAAACCCTCATCCTATGTACACCCACAGTAACAATCAAGTGTGCCCCCAGGTAGAAATGTACAAAGAATAGCTGCCCCCCCCTCTATGTAGAAATGTTGATAAGTCTATGCAAAGTGTCTCATGGAAGCCCTGCAGGCACATCATGATCCCTGTTGATCTATGACACAAAGGTGAGCCCTACTGTAAAAATACAACTTGATTTTCCATACACATATAGTATAAATGTCTATACCGGGCGTGCTCACACACTCCAACAAATGTAGTGGATTTCATTCAGCATCATACTGAAAGGTCATACTGGGCATGCTCACACACTTAGGCTAAATACGGATGTGATAATAAGAGATCTATGGACAAATGTGGATAGACATCTCTACTTCCAGAAACACATTCACAAAGTGGTCAGAAAAACATTCTATGTGTTCACACAAACTGCCAAGGTCTGTGCATGTAGGTCAAAGGAGGTTCCCACTACTCAGTAGTCTTCAGACCCGTCAGAGAGTACCACAACACACTTGCGATGAATCTGACTAGGTACGTTCAGCAGCCAGAAAGACCACTGAAGAACCTTAACAAGAGGATTACTGGCCTCAAATAGTTGCCCCATGCAACAAGACTGAATGTAACCCAAACTGTACTCTGTTGCATACTGTCTACTCAGGAGATCTCTGCCCAACAGACAGGTCCATGTCATGGCTACACTCAGATCTGTTCTGAGTTACAGCTCAATGGCACTAAATATACAGACCCAACTGATATTGCCAACATCCTGGCAGATAGGATCAGTGTTAACTTTACCCCCCTCTCACCCATGAAAGAGCACATCTCTATAATGGAAGACTGCAAAGTTGCTGTCATCATGGCTGCACAGGTAAAAAACACTCTCCAAAGCCAGTAACACAGCAGCCATGGGACTAGATAACTTCCCATGCTGTGTAGTATCTACTTCTCTGAAGTAAACTTTAACATGGAAGGTCTGTGGCGCTTATATTTATTAAACAGCCCGTGCTGTGCTGTACTAGTCCATGTTTCACTATTTAGAGGTTTTTTTGTTTTTACATTTTTTAGTGTTTTTCACAAGAAGGTCTGTGGCTACTGAAGTTTCCAGAGGACTGCAAACTAGGAGCCATAATTGTAAAAACTAAAGATGTGGACATCCTACAAAAGGGCCTCACTGAGACAGATGGCTGTTGTGAAAGCCATGGGCTCTAGCTCAATGCCAAAAGGTGCATTGTCATCCCCTTTGTTAAAAACTCTGTAGCCAAGAACTACAACATGGGTGGTAGTATGCTTCACACTGAAAGTGTGACAAGAGACCTTGGGTCACAGGTGGACAGAGGACATAACTGTGATAATCACATTCCCACAGTAGTCAGGAAATCCTCCTTTGTGGCACACCTCATTACAAAATGTGTCTCATGCAGAATAGAAGAGGACATTGTTCCCCTCTACTCATCACTCACTAGAACTATAATAGAGTATAATGCCACTTTTACTATGTACCTCACAAGACAACTGCAACAACTGAAAAGCCTGCAGCAATACCTCACAAAGAGCATTAGCAGCCTGAAATACATGCCATACACAGACCATCTCAAAATGCTCCATCCATACTCCCTTGCATATCGCCTACTCACAGGTGTTCACTGCCTAACATACAAAGCTATGTCAAACACAGAGCTGTTGGACATGCTCCACGTAAAACACTCACAATCCCTCTGCCCTTCGGACCAAAACCACAAGTGAAATACAAAAGGAAGGGGTGCACCCATTTACCTTATGGATACCCACCCCTTCAGGTTAGTGGCACAGCATGAGGCCTTGGAGACCATGCAAGTGCCACTAACATTGGGCAAAGCTGCTCATCAGATTGTAGCCTGCTACAGATGATGTACCTTGTCTCAGGAACCTCACTCAGTATTCCTGAGAACAGTGGAAAATATAAATGTCCTATCAAACACCATTATATGAGGAGATTACAACTACCCAAACATTGAGTGGGAGAATTACTTGTGTACAATGTCCTTTGCCCAATGTTTCCTAGAGTTTAAAATCTCTAACACCCTGGAACAGCTGGTCACCACACCCACTAGAGGTGACAACATACTGGACATGATCACCACCAACATGGGGTACCAGTGTTCCACAACAGAGATAAACCCCTCGCTGGTAATATCAGATCATAAAGTAATCACACTGGACATCCACATCCCCCCACCCAGTCAATGAAACCACTGTGAAGACATTTTCAAAAGCAAACTGCACACTTCCCAAGACCAAAGTGGAACGTTCAGAGTTGTGGGTGCCTTGTCCGACTCTAAGCCAGTCACAAATGGCATCCCACAGGTCTTGGTCCTGGGACCGCACCTGTTCAGTAGATACTGCTCAGAGGTACAGGCAAGCATGGCAGGTGTATGGCTGAACAGGTTTGCAGATTTTCAGGTTTGCAGGTTTGCAGATGACTGCTGACTGTGGTCCATAATCGACTCTACGGCTGACACAGACATCCCCCAGAAGTGTCTTACAGAGACTGATACCTGATGTCAAAACAATGCCCTCAAGCTGAATGCCAAAGAATGCATAGTCATCCCCTTTGGTTAAAACAAAGTGCACACAAATTACCACAAAGGTGGTAATCCAGTATGTACGGAGAAAGTCATTATGGCCCTGGGGACACAGGTAGATAGTAAACTCCCCTTTGATGATCACATGGCCAAAGTGTTTAGACATTCCTTCTATGTAGCCCACCTAATGTCACCTAATGTAACCCACTTTGTATAGTCTGATGATGTCACCATCCTACAAATATACCTGTAGAAAAAACAACTCACAGTAATGTGTATAGCGTGTCGTGTAAATGAATACTCCTGTAGTATCATAAAGTAGCTAGGTAGGGGTTTGAGTCCTGCACTTGACGTCTGTGTTTGTGTGTGGTTTCGTTGGGAAAGAAAAACCTTTTTGGAGAGTAGTAAAACACCTTAAAAGTGGTATACTAAGCTTTGTCAAGTATGATGATGTCACCATCCTACAAATATACCTTGGGAATAAAGACTTCCCAGCAATGTGTATAATACGATGAGTTAATATGTTCTCCTCTAGTATCATGAATTATTAAGGTAGGGGGTTGAATCCTGCACTTGACAAGTGTGTGTTTGTGTGTAATTACCTTGGAGCGAAGCAACCTTACAAGTGGTATACTTATCTTTGTCAAGTCTGATGATGTCACAATCCTACAAATATACCTGTGGAAAAGAAACCTCCCAGTAATGTGTATAGCACGTCATGTTAATGTGTACTCTTCTACTGTCATGAAGTAGTGAGGGGTAGGGGCTTGAATCCTGCACTTGACACATGTGTGCTTGTGTGTAATTACCTTGAAGAGGAGCAACCTTTTTGTAGAGTAGTAGAACACCTTACAAGTGGTATACTTATCTTTGTCAAGTCTGATGATGTCACCATCCTACAAATATACCTGTGGAAAAAAGACATCCCAATAATGTGTATAGCATGTCGTGTTCATGTGTACTCCTCTACTATCATGTAGTAGTTAGATAGGGGTTTGAATTCTGTACCTGACAACTGTGTGTTTGTGTGCAATTACCTTGGAGAGAAACAACTGTTTTGTAGAGTAGTAGAACACCTTACACGTGGTATACTTATCTTTGTCAAGTCTAATGATGTCACAATCCTACAAATATACCTGTGGAAAAGAGAATGCCCAGTAATGTGTATAGCACGTCGTGTTAATGTGTTTACTTCTCTAATATCATGCAGTAATGAGGTAGGGGTTTGAATCCTGCACTTGACGTTTGTGTGTAATTACCTTGGAGAGGAGCAACCTTTTTGTAGAGTAGTAGAACACCTTACAAGTGGTATACTTATCTTTGTTAAGTCTGATGATGTTACCATCCTACAAATATACCTGTGGAAAAAAGACATCCCAATAATGTGTATAGGACATTATATTAATGCGTACTCCTCTAGTATCATGAAGTAGTTAGGTAGAGGTTTGAATCCTGCACTTGACAACTGTGTTCGTGTGTAATTACCTTGGAGAGAAGCAACCTCACTGTAGAGTAGTAGAACACCTTACAAGTGGTATACTTATCTTTGTCATGTCTGATGATGTCACCATCCTAGAAATATACCTATGGAAAAGAGACCTCCCAGTGATGTGTATAGTATGTTGTGTTAATGTATATTCCTCTAGTATCATGAAGTAGTTAAGTAGGGGTTTGAATCCTGCACTTGGTGAGTCTAGGTGCTCTATGTGTGTGTGACACTGTTGGTCAATGTGTTGTGGGTTTTGCTTTTACTACTGTATGACATATCAGTATGCATTGCACATGTGAGGTAGCTGTGTGGCAAATACATATATGTACATGTTACCTCAATTATTGCATGTGTGGGAACCCTGCTTTCTCCAAGAACACAGCTGTCATCTTTGCCAGACTGTGCTGCTGCTTCCCAGACCTTAGGTCACATCTGTATGCTTGTGACAAGGCCAGCCAATGCAGTGATCCCTGGCCTAGGTCATCCGTGTCACACACACTCATTACGGTTTCTATTGAATTGTGTGAGTGAGGGTTTATGGCCGAGGTATATGTCAGACCTGTTCAAATGCAGCAAAGTCTGTCAATAATGACTATTCATTATAGGTGTACAACAACCTTTGTGGATATGCATGCAGACCCCATATTGCTTATGTGATCCACTGAGGGATTTCAAAATACCTTAGGAAATGTGATTATCAAAGGAGAGATGACGTAACATTTGGTTGCATGTACACATCAGTACCTGTTCATCATGTTGGTGGCTACTACCTATGTGGTACTGTGGGGATACTACATTCCGTAAAGGTGGATGACTATGCTTAGTTTGACTTATAGCTTTACAGCATGGGTTTGACAACAGGTATCTGTCTGTATGATACCCTTGTGGAGGATGTGTGTGTCATCTGGAGAATGCATTATAGGCCACAGTATGCATTACCAGATGTGGATGGACATATCCCTACTGTGATTGCTTGTACCTAAGAGAGCTATATGCCAAACAGGAGTGGTCTCAGTAATGGGTGCAGGTGAATACCACTGGTTACTGGCATAGTATAGTACCTGAAGGATCCAAATGTTGCTGTGAGTCCTACATCTGTGTGTCAGTTGTCAAGACATCATCTAACGATTGGTTATGGTCAGGCTGTTGAAGTTATGTATACTACCAGAATGCAAAACAATGACAGATAGTAACAGTATCACCCATAGCACAGCGTCAAACCATGTCATACACACATGTGTAGTCAGGTTCCGAAATGTGTGTAGTACAATGCATACTGGCCACCAATAGAAACTATGGAGTGTTACTGTGTAATACAGGGCATGTCACCCTGCCCATGTGTCCACTATGCATGTACATGCAGACAGTGCACCTCCACCATGTTCACAAATGTACACCTGCAAATCTGTGCTACACACATCCCACACATACTGTCCACTCTCTAATACATGCTGCCAATATTACACACATCAGCCAAGTGGCACGTGGGCGGACAATACACTATTTTAACTAACACTGGTGTAAATAATACTATAATGACAATCATAGCTTTAATGCATCATGCCTGCTCAGCTACACCTTCAAGCATATCATTACACTCTACTGCTGACAACATGGTAACATTGCTATACTGCTATAAAGTCACTCTGTGCATCAGCACCATGGTAGCCTGTTCCTGCATCAATGTTACAGATGACAGGAGGTGGCACAGGTTTCATCATATGCACAGGGTGTGTTGTTGGTTTGCCAGAAGCCTACAGTGAGCCATCCAATCGACATGTATGTGTGTGTGTGCGTGTGTGAGGGGCAAGAGTACTGCTATGGGCCAATGTTGATGTAATGTGTGTGGGTATGTATTAGCCCTAGGTGTCTGGTTTATGTGTGTGTGTGTGTGTCTGCATGCACACAGTTCCACCATGTGACTGCCATATACAGGTATTTGTGGGACAGTCACAGAGTGTACCTGCCAGGCTTTACAGATCAACGTCTCTGGCCACGGATACAGTACCTGTGCCTGGCAGGGGTGCTACTGACACTATCAGGTACTAAGCCAGACTGGGTACTATCCCCAGAGGTAGATGGATGTACCTGGACCCAGGTCCCTGCTGGAACTGTCCAGAGCCACGTGCACATGGTCTTCTAGGATGTTACTGGTACTACAGGAGCGGCTGTGACTTGAGGGATGTCCGCGGCGACTGCCAGCTGCTGATGTTGGTGGCAATCATCCACGTTGATGACTCAACCGCCCCACACTGTCCTGACACATGGACATGACATTGTGGAGGACATCTAATGTCTCTCCCCAACGTCTATCAGTGGCCTCAGTGTAATTACAGATGGCACCTGTTAGGTCATGGATACTATCAATTACAGTGGTGTTATGTGCCCTCTGTGCCCTTAGTCCCTGTCTGGTGTACCGTTCCATACGTGCTTGTGCCTCCATGACAGCCTGGAACATGCGTGAGGTTGTAAGACCTGTGAAATGTCTGCCAGTGGCATGATGAGCAGCAGTGCTCCGACGAGAACCCCTGGATATCTGCCTATGTGGTAACCTTCCAGACATTTGGGTATGGCTGCTGTGTTGGGATGCATGTGCCATGGATACCACACTGTCCTGGCCAATGCTGACTGTACGCTGTCCCTCAGCTAAGGGCACTGGTGATGGATGTATTGGCAGTATGACTGTGTGCGTGGATGGGGTGGCCACTTGTGTACTGTCGATTGGTGGCCCAACAACAGACCCTGGCAAACATGCCTCTGCCTCAACACACCTATCATCATTATCACTATTTTGCTCAGTGACATTAGTTTCCCTGCTGCAGTGAACCAGCCCAAAGTTAGCACCTGTGAGAGGAAGACAGGAAACACACTTTACGATGTGTACATGATGTCGGCACACATGAACACATGCACACATGCACACATGAACATATGCACACATGAACACATGCACACATGCACACATGAACACATGCACACATGCACACAAATGCACTCCTTGCTAAAACAGAAACACACACACACACACACACACACACACACACACACACACACACACACACACACACACACACACACACACACCACCAGTAATCCAGAACATACTCAATAGCGGGTGATGGTGGGGTACAATATCACAAGGCAAACAGCTATATCACATGTGTCAGCATGCAGGACGTGTGTTGCACAACAGCATGCAGTGCGGGTGTAGACAGCCCTTGCTAATAACAGTATACATGGTTTTGATGCATGTGTGTTGTTGTTCAGTGATTGGCCCCACCCTGGAACGCAATGTGTACATGGACACAACATTGCTGTGCAAGTATTAAAAGCTCTGCAATGTCCTGTGCACCATCACTCACAGGTATACATACCATGGCTGAATGTGTATCTGTGTGTCACATAGATATCCATTTCTGATTAGAGCATCTGTGTCTTTAGCAGATAATTGTGGACACAGGTTTAGCACATGCATGCTATGTATACACACAGGATGAGTGGTGCATGTATACCTGATGGAATACCATTGCTCAACATAGCCATTGTACAGTGGTTATAGTGAATGTAGGACATATTGTGGCCATGCCAGTGCCAGCCATGATATGGCATTCTACAACACAACTGCAACGTTAAACATCACACATACACAGTGTGTGTCATGTGACCTATACACTCAATAGCATTACAAGACGTATATGTGTCACTTTGTACAAATGGTGATTGCTATGCATATTGTGTATCGGTGCATATGTTTGCACACACACAACATTGAGGTGCATAGCAGTTAATGCTATGTGTAGTACTGTGGTCACTGTAACTGGATGGGGTGTAGTACCATGAGCCATCATCATGCAGCATTATGTGGTCACTCAAGGCTACTAATGTGTGCCAGACTGGCACATACCATGCTGTACTGGAACTGCAGTACCATGGCTACATTCACCATTTCACAGCCAGTTGTTACATGGGTTTGTATGGTACCCAATAGGGGCATTGCCTAACATAAATGTGTTATGTGTTGAAGAGTGTCGCACAGCCACATGAGAGGCATCTACCCCTCAGGTATATTATGTGTGCTGTGTGGATGACATTTGGGATACTGGAGTGTGACCTTACAGCGGGTGTCTGAATTCGCCATGTGTAACATGTTAACGTGTACTGTGTATGACAAAGTTGTGTATGTTGTGTGCATGTGTATTGACTCTGCCTATCCAATGTCCACTACAGTGTTGCCACAATTGTGTGGGATGCTCTGTGTATTGTATGTGTTTTAGGCAGCTACCCACGTTACTGGGATGTGCATAGTCTCACAGCAAACATGCACAGCATGCATTATGCGTAGGTGTATTACGTGTACATGGCCTACACCTCACCTATGACATGCACATATAATTAGCAATATTAAATGTAGAACACACTCACCAGCAATGGTCTGCTGCCTTGCTGTCACACCAGAGGGACCTACAAGGATATGAGACAGTTTGTCAGTGGCAACAACTGAGGCATTGCTACTGTGTGTTTACAGTCTTACAGTAGTACAACGGTTGACAGTCACAGGCCTACAGATTATATTCCTAATTATTAGTATTGCACAACACTAGGCACCACATTTTCTAACTACACAGTACACATCTCACATAAGCATGCTCTACCAATAGAGGTAACAGTAGTCTACAGCTATGCCATGTTACCTGCATGCTCCATGTCAACTTGCTGGGTGGCTCTGGCCTCCATGATGATACATGTTACTTGTTGTTGTTGTTGTTGGCCAGGAGCCACCTGGCTCAGGAGCAGCTCCTCCACTCTGGTGAGGGGGGGATGGATTGCTACCCCACCACCTGTGGCAAGCTGTTGTCTTCAGATATCAGAAGCATGCTGCCGGACATGTCTAATTAAATCACTGCAGTGATGGCATACCTGCTCATATGTCCGGTTATGCATGCCTATGTCATTTACCCTATGGACAAGATCTTGCCACAGTGCAGTCTGCTCATGCTGGTCCTGGCTGGTTCTGGAAAACAGCAGGGCATAGTGCTGCACCAGGCTTGTTGTTATCTGTTCCTCCTCTGCCCGGCTATAGGTGGGGTTACAATGGTGAGCCATGACCCCGGAAGACAATGAAACAATATGTGTGAGCAAGTCATGTGGCACACTTAACATTCTAAAGTACAGATATCAATTAACTGCCATATATAGCAACCTACTGGCTGTCAGAGGATACACACTTTCAATACCACATATCAGTGCTCAGCCCACAACTGTCTGACAGTGCCTGACACACTCTCTATATATATCAAACCATGTTTTGCACAGCAACAAAGATAAACCAGTATGTAAGACTATACAACAGTACATGGCACACTGTATGCGACACAATGCACCGCCTAGCCACAGGAGGTATATATCAAGCTAATGCATCAAGAAATATGTAATCCATTGCAATGATTGTAAAGTCCAGTTACAGTATTACCAGTATACCACACTAGTTGTTGATGGCAAACCCCTGCCTAACATATGTGTACATTCATTAATATAGGTGGCATATTGCTGTACTAGACTATACATGTTGCTAGATATGCACTTATATCCTGTAAACACATATGACCAAGGCCATGATACAGGCATACCCACACACACATCAGACATACATACCAGACACAAAGGTATGGCAACCCAGATGACCTTTACCTGTGTACCATACAGTACTGTGTGTCAGTAGTTACAAAACCTTATGCCTGAGGTATGTAATCTGTGAGGACTACATGGAACACACAAAACAGTGGTTCCAAGAAATGTGGACATACACCATACTGTGCTGTTTAGGCATACAGCTTCAGGTAGTACTACAGTTCATACAGGAGTTGGATTCACCAGCAGTAACACTCAATAACCATACATGTACTGCTTTAGTCTACAATGGGACACCCCAGTCAACACCAAGGGACTACGTCAGACCATATGGAATACTGATTTTTCTGCCTAGCAATTGCATACACATCTTTTGCTGGGATCACAGCTAGGACACATAATACTATGACAGAAACAGTTTCCCACTAAGCTATCACATATATACAGAACTCTGATACATTCACCAACACATTCACCATCACACTCAGTCAACCTCACATAGCAATTATTGCAGCAAGTACATGTGGGTGTGTATCGCTTCATAGGTAGGTAATAGGCTATTGGCCTTAGGGCCTATAGAAGTCTAGCCATACGCTACCCTGGCCTTTGACACACAGGTAATTACGTTTCACGTGGCCCTGTCAAGTAGAGCCACAGAGGTGATTCCCAGGGTGTATTTCCTATCTCCCATACAATCATCAGGATTATTTATGACGACTGCTAATTAGGAGCTTTGTTTGCTATTAATAGGTGGTTTGTTCCAGAGTATGGGATGTCTCTGAGATAGGAATCTATCCCGCCAGCATGTGCTGTTTATTGAGGTCACAAGGTTTAGGTCCCTAGAGCATGTAGCTTGTAGGGATTGTGATCTGTTTACATGGAGCATGTCCAACAGCTCTGGGTTTGACATAGCTTAGTAGTGTTAGGCAGAGCTCACCTCTGGGTAGGCGGTATGTGACACAGTCTAGCTGTGGGTTTGTGAGACGGTCTGCATAGGGCATCTGTTTGACACCAGTATTACTCTTTTTCAGGTATGTCTGTGTCGTTTCCAGTTGCTGTAGATGTCTTGTGAGGTACATACCACATGGGGCATTGTACTCTATAATGGGCTTTATGTGTGATGAGTAGAGGGGAACACTGACCTATATTTCCCTGGATGACACACCTTTTGTGATGACGTGTGCCACGTAGACAGATGACATGACTAGTGTGACACTGTGATTATCAAAAGGGAGACTACTGTCCACCTGTATCCCATGGTCTCTTATCACACCTTTGGTGTTAAGTAGACTACCACCTATGTGGTAGTTAATGGGTACAGAGTTTTTGCAAGAAGGGATGCCAATGCAGTGTCAACATTGAGCTTGAGTCCATGGCTTTGCCACCAGGCATCTGTTGCAGTAAATATGACCCTGTCTCTTTCTCTCTCTCTCTCTCTATATATATATATATATATGTATATATATATATATATATATATATATATATATATATATATATATATATATATTTATATACACACATACATATAAACATCCATTGGTGTACATATAGATATACATATAGGCACATATACAGTCCACCTTTCATGGTGGGGATATCAATTATGTGAAGGTTGTGAGGTATACAGTTATGTCATAATATTGCACACTGTTGTGGGAATGCATTGAAGGTCTTCTCAGCCCATGTAGCTTTAGCAGGCCTCACTGGCTGCAACACTGCAAACCTGACGAATCATACCCACAGCGTTTAACCACCACATGTCATATACCAACACTGTATGCTGCCTTGTTTGCCACACACTACAACCTACATAGAAATATGCACATAACCATCAACAACATATATATGTCCACCCTTCACAAACAGTTGCAGTATGTCCCTTGCTCTATGCACACATACGGATGCTAATATATCTGACACAGACAGATCTCTCTGTATGTGTGTGCCATACACACACAAGGTCCACACTGTTGTAAGTTCGTGTATCTCATGGCTGACCTGTTGGGCCTTGCTGCAACATGAACAGGTGTCACATGTGAGCACACAGTAATATTAGAGGGTGTATATATAGCTGCAAATGCTAGATTAGCATACTATCCTGGTACAGCTGTTGCCAGTGCTAAGCTGCACACTAATATGACTATCATGCATTTGTTACTCTGTCACATCCATGTTTATATAACCGTATGTGCTACTCCCCCAAACAGACATTGTACACACTAATGTACAGAGCACAGATAACATGGATCAGATGTTTGACATTTAATGCTGAACTACATATGTCACAGTCATATTCCACTGCACACAGCTACACACTGATTTCTCCATGCCAGTAGTTATGCAGGGCATCTGTGCATAGATATGTATTACTGCCACATATGGATGATTCAAACTATGTAGAGTACTCTTCATAAACATCTACTGCATGCCAGTAAATAAATAGCTGTTACATACCTTTCCTTTGTATGTGTTCGTATTTGTCGGTTCCATGTGTTTTGTAATAAATGTTCTTTTTTATATCTTATTTTTTTTGAGATATATATTTTTTTCAATATAAGTTTTTTTCAATATATTTATTTTTCACTATATATTTTATTTTTTTTAATATATTTTTTTTCAATATATTATTTTTTTTCAATATATTCTTTTATTTTTTATTTTCTTTTTCAATATATTACTTTTTCTTTCGATATTTTTTTTTAATCTTTTTTTCTTTTTTTCTGCTGCTGTTGTCTGCATCCGTCTCTCTCTCTCGCTCTCTCTCTCTCCCTCTGTACCTGCAGTGAAATGATTACATGTGTGGACAGCAAGTACAGCCTGCTTTTATAGGTATCTGCACATGTGCATGTGATGGCCTCTGCAGCAATTGGTGGCCACCATTTGGCAATTGCATGCAGCCTGCTGTGTGGTACTTGCAGTACTCACTGTCATAGCAACCCAATGCTATAAATTGCTAAATCAGGTAGGCATAGCCCTTTCAGCTTTCCAAAGTGGGGACCATGCTTGTTTGCTGTGGACACCGTTGTTTAAGTCAGAGGGTTGGTATACTTCTTATAACTGATGCTAGTGGTGTAGCTAGTGATTTGAATGTTGTACTCAGACCTGAATGTTGCCACTTCCGGTACACAGTTGACAGTGTAGAATTATACTCACCCCTACAAATGCTAACACAAGATACATGGGCGTATGTAGTTTCTTTTCTACTTATATAATTAGCTGCCATACATACGTAGTTATTGAGATGTTTTCATTTGGCACATGAACTGTTTGGGAACTGCTATACTGTGGATATTAATGTACTCACTTCTGCACAGTTTGTGCTTTTTCTTTTGTTGACATTATCACAGGATGCTCATGAAAACTGGACAATTACAGTACTGAGTATGCCTACCTACATCCTTGCTGGACCTTGAACACACAGGTATTTTGTACATTTGGGTAGGGATTGTCCTGCTATGATACTGTGTGGGTGTTGTGAAGTGCTGCTGTAACATTATTTACTGCTAGAATGTCTGGTTCTGTTCTCACAGTCATGTAATGCAATTCCACAACAACTGCTGGTAAAGTTCCACAGAACAGGTTTTGTATTATGGCATTCCTATCTTTCCTTTACATTCACTGATTCTGATGCATGGTATATATATTTCAGCAACAGCCTGCCGTATATCTACTGTGGCTTAGTGATACTTCATGTAGTCTAGTGTGTCCAAGGTCCAGGGTTCGAGACTGAGAGTGGTGTTTTATTTTGCTGCTGAGCAGAACAAGGGCCCTCAAACGCAGGGTGACTAAGGCACTTTTAAGCAGTTGTAAGTGGGTTTGTGCGGGTTTGCACGATGCTTAGCAATACTTAGCTAAGCGCACACAAGCGCACACTCACGCAAACCCACTACCTACTGCTTAAAAGTGCTTACTCCTGCTAACCCCTGTGCTCATTTCTTTGAAAGAAAAGAAAATGGGGAGATAGAAAAGTGGTGAAAAAGGGGCACAAAAAGGGAAAGACAATAGGGAAAACAGCTCGGGATGTGCAGGACGGGTGTTGGGAAGGTCCATAGCTGCCCATTTCTTTAACAACAACATCTGTGCATATAATAGTAATTTGGAGGGAAATTTGAAACCTTCCACCCCGAGAGAGGGAAGAGGACAACAAAGTATGTTGTACTGCCAATTAAATTTCAGTTTATGTGTCCAGCGGACATGTGTGAAAAATGGGCTGCTATGTATGGGGCATAATTTTTTTGTGGGAGCAGATTGCCCATTTTTTTTTTTCAGGTGAGAGTGGAATGTGGGGTAGGGGAAGTAGATATATTTTGGGAGGTAGGTTGGGGAGGTAAACAGACAAGACAAACAAGATGCATACAGGGGCAGAATATGACATATGGGGTGGGTGAACATCATTGACGGGGAAGGATGTTTGGAAATCGCAAGCCCATGAGCCCACAGATGGCAACAGTGCAACTGGAATCCCCACCCATGGGCAGTCACCACTGCACCTTCACAGCCCGGAGGGTGGTTGTGCCTGGGGACTGCGTTGGAGGGGCAGGCTCACCCATGAGTCGTGCCACTCTTGCCTCGAGCTGGCATAGAGGATCAGTGACTGAATGCTCGATCTCCCTACGCACCCCAGCCCGGACCGTTCGGAGGGTGATAGGTGGCCCTCCTCCAGCCACGCTTGCACTGGGGGGGGTGGGCCCCATCCCCTGCAGCGCTTCCACCTGAAGGTGGCACAGGACCAACAGAGGAGGAGATCCTGGCCTGGGTACTGGACCTGCTGGTGCCAGGTGCCATCACCAGCTGAGGTGGGACAGGTGGGTCCGCTGGGACCAGCCTTCCCATACATTCTATGTTTAGGAGGATTTAATGACAATATGGGTTAGTAATAGCTAACAGCATTCCAATTTAGTTGTAACAGCATACAGTAGTATTCTCATTAACCCAACACACCAGAGTTCCAACAGTTGAACAGCAAGCATAACACATGCATATATAGAACAACAGTGGACATTCCAACAGCATGCAGGATTGATTGGTGGCAACAGGCCACCAAGATTGTGGTATGTGAACAGGGCACATGCATCAAAGTAAATGCAGATATTTATAAACCAATAGGACATGTTTCCCAACAAATGTTATGAGATTAGACATACCCATTAAGGTGTGGAATTGCAATGTTTATGCACATACAGTAGGGTGTCAAAAGATACCTCCATTAACAACTTATATATACTTATAGTTTACACTACAGTCCTATTGACTGCAGTTATATATCCCCTACATGTATTATTACACTAGGCAATGTCCGTTAAATTGTGAAATGGGTTTTGCTAGTTCTTGATATACCTGACCTGTATCTGACATACAAACTGTCCTGGATGCGGATGTTACTGCTACATATTTATATATTTCATTTATATTTATATATCTACATATCTGGATGTGTTCAGGTGACATTATCAGGTATATGTTAACAGCCCCCTACATTTCTAGCAGCACACTGACATTTCTGGGGAACACAATAACAAGCTACTCATGTGCCAGATTAATCTGTACATGCTGGCCATGAACCGACAGTTGAGGACTGTATATATGCTTAATAGCTACTGGCACTCCCTTCATCCACTTTATATGGGCCTACCCATGTGTGGGTTGACTGCGCTTAATACAACAGTACTATTTCTATAATGCAAGGGTACAACAACATATTGAAGAAAGTGACACTGACACACTCCAGGAATTATACCTTTATTAATTACATTACACACTTTTCTAGTGGCTCTCTCATTTATTTGATATATCAGTGCATGCAGAGGTGTTTTATTCAAGACATATTATACCTTTATTAATGGGTTACACCACCTTTTCATGCTGTCTCACTTATTTTATATAACAGTACACTTATTATACCTTTATTAATGGGTTACAACACTCTTTTTCAGGCTCTCTCACTTCTTTTATATGACAGAATAATTACTAACCTGCCTGGTGGCACAGCCTTAGCAGCCTATCTGCATAGGCTTGCTGGTTCGCAGCATGGACACCTGCAGTTGTGAAGTAAATTAAGGGATATTGAGACATACCTATCCATAATATAGACTACAATAGCAATTCTTACATACTTCATTCCATGGCTACATACTCAGTAGTGGGGCATTTTTCATTTCCCGGGCCTCCTGTATCCACTGGTTCAGTCGGTCCTCCTTGCATCTCTTCAGGTCTGAGTAGTGGTGTCTGACCTGCTCACCAGTCCGAGGGATGCCTGTGGCACTGGTGAGATCATGTGCTAGATGGTTCCAGGCTTCCGCTTTGTACTCAGTGCCCTGAAACTGGCCATGCAGGGTCTTGCATCATGATGATGGACGAGGAGCCAAACCATTACTTTTGACTCCTCAATGCCCCACCGTTGTGCTCCAACACCAGCCATACTGTCTGCAGATGGGAGCTACAACCAGTTATGGCAATTATTCCTGCCTATGGAGCTTAAATATGCCTCATTTCCCACACTTATTTGTGATTGGCCGGTTTTGAAAAATATCAGCTAAAAGCAAATCTGCTTAGCAATGGGTAAACTTCCATTGATATATATGAGTGTGTTGGAAATGCATCCATTTTTAAAGCTATCATGGCTTAGTGGTTTAGTAGTGTGATTATGGTGCACCGTATCCTGGGTTCAAGGTCTGTCATTGTTTTTTATTTTACTACTGGCCAGTCCAGCTAGGAGGTGTGGCTGTGTTTAGCCGACTTTGCTCAACTTTGCCCAACATTGCTCGACGTTGCTCTACATTGCCCGACATTGCCCAATGTTGCGCTAGTTAGCGCGGTGTGCAGCTCCACGTGAACATGTTTTGTTTGTGCTAGTTGGTGCAATGCGCAGCTCTGCGCAAAGCCATTGAGCTAGTTAAAGCAGTGCTAAGCTATGAGCTATTATACTTAATTGTGCTTAATACTAGTAAACTTTGCTTAGCAGTGCTTCACATTGCTTAAGATACATTACTCATGCATTTATCAGTATGCATGACCATTCCACCTTCTTATATATATATATATATATATATATATATATATATATAAAATATCGTTCACTACCACATAAGCCATTTCAATGCATTTTACTAAAATTTAAAAGGTAAATGTCAGGAATTCTTTTTATGCACACATTTCCTACAGAAAATAGGAAGGGGAGTGGCGGGATTCGAACCGGGAATGCCTCCTCTTTGTGCAAGGGCTCTACCACTACGCTATTGCTATTTGGCTTAATTTGCATATAAGTAGTTTATTATCCTCTTTGATGTCTACACTGCTAACTGTGGCTAAGCAATGGGCAAACTCACGCATACATGCGCAAATATGGGCAGCTATATCGGGAGTAATAAAAAAAAAAGGAAAGCTTTACATTTTAAACTTGTACAGGGATTTAGCATGTGGGGGAGTGTAGTGTTGGGTATGTAGACATTTGAGCAGACTCGCTCATTTTAGTTGACATTTGCAGTTTAGGCACTTGCAGGGGCATGGATATTTGGACTGCTCGGCAGTCTGACATGCCCCCTGCACTCGTGCATGCTCCGTGTTAGCCTTAGAGTTGAGTCAGCGTGCACTCATGAATATGCATGACACTCTGATATCATACTCTTAGACTGCAGTTTCCGAGTAAGACTTAGTTAGTCTTACATGGAGGATTAGTGAATCCCGGCCATTGTATAGCCCAGGGTATGTGGTCCATTAGGGTGAACTCTACCTGTTGCTCACAAATAGGCAGTTGCCATGTACTAAGTATGAGCCACAATACAGCAGTTAATAGCCTTTTATATTTAAATGAGATCTATCAAATTATTTTAACAATGTAGATGAGGCAATGTAATTAACTGTCTTTACAATTTGGGCATCTGTCATGCACCCTATATTTTGACAAGCATACACCTCATATACCCTTATATAAATCTATCTCTCTCTATATATATATATATATATATATATATATATATATATATATATATATATATAGATACATATATATATATATATATATATATATATATATATATATATATATATAGATATATATATATATATATATATATATATATATATATATATATACATAAATATACACACACACATATATATATGTGTGTGTGTGTGTGTGTGTGTGTGTGTGTGTGTGTGTGTGTGTGTGTTTATAGGTCATTAGAGTGATCAAATTCTTTTTAACCTATAAATAAGTGCAAATGCCCATATGACCAAACATTCTTTTCTATGGAGTTTTTGCCAACCACATATTGTATGGGATCACATTGCAACAAAGTAAGGGCTTCCCCCTGCAAAACAAACAAAAAAATAGTTTAGTCATGTATGTTTGTGATCATTTTAGATTTGCTCTAAAATGATCACTGTTTCTACTTACTATCATGAGAGCCTTTTATGTTTGATGATGTAATCATGTGTGTGTGTAATGCCCTAGTTAGGTATGGCAGGTTAGTTAATTAAATTGCTTAGGCTCAAACCCTCTACCTTAGTAATAAGAGAAAGGAGACTGAATCCTTTACACCAACTACCAGACTGCTCGAGGAATGTGAGTTTCAGTGCATTTTCAAGGAACTGAGAGTTTCAGTGCATTTAAAGGGGAGGGGGTGACACTCCTGAGTGTGTCCTCCTTTGGATGAGATGCATAGTAACTATAAACTTGCTGTCTCTTTGCTAGCCGTTCCCTATTGCAATATTACTACCTTATCATTTTTTTTATCTAACATAGGCGTTTTATTCTTAAAGGGCAGCAGGCACTGAATTTGTAAATGAAACACTGAAATCCAAAGTTATTTGCCAGCAGCACCCTCTTCATTAGTTACAGATGTCTTTAAGGTGGTATTATTCAAATGACTTTTACGTCTGCAGAGATTGTATATATTGATATTGGCGGATTGTAATGACAGAAGGTTGAGCGGCCTTTTATGGTTGGAAAGTTCTAAAATGGGTAGTTTTACCATTATTGGTTCATATGTTTTGTTTCATTGCTTACTGGAAAAATGTTCAGACCCACTAATTTAAAACACACTCTAACAAGTAGTGCTGTACTATACAAAGAATGTAATTTAATACAATCAGGAATATGAATCAAAGGACAAATGCATGTCTTCATGGTCCTAAAGATGTGTGTGTGTGCAAGGGGCCTCTGGTTTGAAAACAGCCCAAAGGAAAAGTTAATCTACCACTGGCTAGATGCATTTTCTTTGAATGTGGGTTTCAATGACATTTCAATGAATGTGAGCTTCAAGGGCACAGAGGTTTACTGTTTATGCTAATTCTGTTGTCATTGTGAGGCTGTATTGTTTTGTTTAGAAAATGGCTATCAGTGTTTGTGCTATAAAATTTGAAATACAACTTTTAATTTAAATCTAAATATCTGTAATCATGTAGAAGAAATGAAGAAAATAGTATGTACACTGAGAGGTTTGAGCAGTGTTTATGGTAACTGGGGAGAAATAGCCAAGTAATGGGACACTGAAATGGCTGGAGTGCTGCTGCCATTGGCAGGACCCAATTCATTACTCTGCCTGTGTCCTCATTAGAACATGATCCAGCTCTGCTACGATTCCTACATTAAAGTTCAACAAGTCTCCTCAAATCTGTTTAGGTATGTACTTCTGCTTTCTTCATCTTCATTCCTCTTTCCATTAGCATTTAGATGTTTTACACAAACATATGAACCCTGTACCCTGAAGTACACTATTGATAAATAATTACTTCCCTGGCAAGTTTCAGACAGCCATCTTTTATCTCTTGTCTGGTGTCAACTGTAAATTTATTTAACAGTTTGGGAGCTCACTTCTGTACCCCTTGATTTATTTATTTATTTATTTATTTGCAGTTTGATTACCGGGGAAGTCCACTGGGCCAAATTGACCCATTTTCAGTGGAAGCCTGGGGAGAAAAGCTCCAAGATGCATTATACAATTTAGGTACAACTGATAGTTAATATTAAAGATACTATTATGTAGAATAGTTACTCATAAATGCATTCAATATCATGCATAGTTAACAAATTAATTAAGCTTGAAGGTAGGGATCATGCAGTTTCATTTGAAAACAGATATGTGTTAGATGTTTAAATAGTTTACATACAAACCTTTTAAGAAAATGTAAATACGCTTTACATACACACATCAACAGTAAAATGCTATTTACAATATTTACAAGGTTGGGTTGTGTGAGAGTAGCTGTAGGAGTTGTTGAGAGCTTAGAGAGAAGCCATAGAAATTGTTGAGAGCTTAGATATGCTCATAGGAAGATAACTCTGACAGTTGTAGAGCTTGGGAACCAGAGAGAGAACCCCTTTTGATTAGGTTGGGTGAAGGCAGGTACATTTCCATTTAGTGGACAGGTGTTTGAATAGTTGGGTTTTGAAGTTTTCTGAGTTTGGTATGGTTCTTAGTGTGGAAGGAAGGGAATTCCATTTTTTGCCTAGTGAGAAAGATAGGAGAAGTTGGCCAGCAGGACGTTTAGGTTTATGGATAGTAATTAAGTACTGACTGTCAGATCTGAGAGCTCTGTTGGGTGTATAAGGGGGAAGGATGTTAGTTAGAGTGGAACATTTTGTTGGGTGAAATATGAGTCTATATTCAGTAGTGAGTTGGAGATAGTCTAGGTAGTTTGGGAGTTCAAGCCTATTCAGGGATTGTAGAGTTAGGCAGTGACAGGTGGTATTTTTAAATTTAGAGGCAAATTTAAAGATTTTGTTGTAGCAGTTTTCTAGTTTAGAGGTGATAGAGGAGGACAGGTTGGTTAGGTGAGGGGGCTCCATATAATAAGGAAGGAAGAAGATAAGTTGAGGAAGTGTTTGCCTGATAGAGTTGGAGAGAAAGCGATTATTCCTCTACAGCTTACCTTGCTTTTGGTGGGTTTTCTTAATATTTTGTTGAATATGAATATCAAACTTGAGGTGTTCATCTACAGTAATGCCAAGTAGTTTGGCAGAGGGGACTACTTCTATATGTGAGTTTGTTTGACTATAGACTTTGAAGTTGTTTTTATCATAGAAGAGGGTCTTTGTGGGAGTGAATAGTAGAATCTTTGATTTCTTTGCATTGAGAGAGAGGTGGTTTTGGTGCATCAAGTTTTCAGTTGCTGAGAAGGCAGTTTGGGTTTTAGTCAACAATTCAGAGAGGTTTGTGGCAGAACAGACTGAGGTTGAATCGTCTGTGTATTGAATGATTTTAGCATCAGGAATAGCAGTGTGAAAGTTATTGATGAAGATGTTAAAAAGCATTGGCCCAAGGATGGATCCCTGTGGTACGCCAGTTGGGGTAGGTAGGAAGGAAGAGACAGATTTCTTCCATTTGACTGCCTGTGATCTGTTTGATATATAGCTGGAGAACCAGGATAAAGCATTATGCACATGAATGCTCAAGAAGGTAATAAGAAGAACCTTTTCTCCTAATTCATCCTGACAAGAAGGTGGTTTCTGTTTGGTGGGGATACATTTTCTTTTTGCTCAAGATTTTGATAAGGAAGATTCATTTGTTCAATCTTCAAACTCTTCTCAAGAGGATAGTCCTTTTATGGCAACATTAAACCTCAGGGAAGAATTGTTCAGTTGATCTTTAGCAAATGCATATTTCAATAAGAGATAAAGTGAGATGGTAAAGTTTACTGATTTAAACTGCAGACAGTACCTCCAGTTTAGTACATATGTCAGGACATTAAAAAGGGTGCCCGGATGCATAGGTTCCAAACCCATAAATGGGTTGTATAATCCTCCTTTAGGTAAACAGATCTTATGCAATTCATTTAAAGTAGATCTTGTTATCATCCTTTCATGAAGATTCAACCAAAGTAGGAAAGTAGCTCTTGTAACACCTTTACCCTCTGATAAGGATTCTCATTTTCTAGATAATGATGGTAAAAATGCAAATACCTCTTGCATGTTAGCATTTAAAGTAATGAACCATTACCCCATATGGTGTCTTATCAAAGAATTATATAATAGGAAATACAGGAAACCTTCCAGTCTTTTCTGTGAAATACAGTTACTCATAGAATACAACTGGAACCACAATGCACAAAATAAAAATTCAGACAATAACGTGTTATAGATGTTTCATCAAGAGCAGCTATATCACAGACAGTTTTGTAGTGAGCCACATGCCTTCGAATATGAAGACAACAGCTTTAAATCACATAATGTTAATTATATTACTGCTAATTTAGAAAAAAAGCTATAAAAATGTCTTCATTTATTAACATAAGACACTGTAGAGAAGAAGCCATTTTAAAGAAAATGAATTTCATAATGGTGTCTTCAACAGAAGCAATTTCAAAGGAAGCAAGACAATTAAAACCCAAATTCAGAAGGAAAATGCAGATACAAGCAACAAACTTTAAAATAACTGCAACCTCTTTCTTTCCCCTTCCTATCTCTAAGACACAACTTTTAGAATATTCTTTCTGCATGACAACTGATAACATTATGCAATTTTTTTGCAAATGATACAGCAAAGGTATGCAACAAAATTTGTTTAAAAGCTTTAATATAAAATTTGTTAATATCTTTAACCACTCCATGTCCCATATATATCCTTAAACTGAATACACCAAGCTTTATAAGTGATGGATCAGTTATGAATAAAATGTCATTGCAGATAGTTTCTTTCAATTAAAATGGTTAAAGTTTCTTCTGCAAACTTTACTAGTTCAAAAGATGACAAATATCTCAGTTTCCAGATAGCTTAGCATGATTTTTATTTTTCAGATATGTCATTTGGACTGACTACAGCCCCTAGAGCATTTACCTTATGTTTAGCACTAATATTTGCACAGCTCAGAGATAAAACGTAGCTGTCTTACCTTCTGGGAAATCATTTGACTCTGTAACCCATGTTGGCATTGTAAGGCAAGATGAGTGCCTTAAAAGTAGACCCATACATGGTAGCCAACTATCTGAAAGATAGAACCTATATATTTAAATTGACAGGTGCATCCTTAGAAAGTATGAAGGCTACTATCGATGTGCCTCTGGGCTCAATAATGGGACCCTTCTTTCTGGCACCTATTTCCCCAATCTCCAGAATCAGCAACCAGGAACTTTGGTTAATTACATTTGCAGATGACTGCAAACTGGGCATTATTGTCAAAACTTCTTCTGATACCCATTCATTATAGCAGGACACTAATAATCAGCAGGATAGAGCACTCCAGGATCCACAAATTATTCCGAAGGTTTTTACTTGAAAAAGATGAAAGCGCTCAATAAAATTTTTGTGGATCCTGGAGTCCTCTATCCTGCTTGTTTCAAAGTTTGGGATTGGTGTGTACATTATAGGACACTAATAATCATAAACAAGTGATGTACAAAGCGGGTTAAAATTAAATGCAAGAAACTGCAGTATTGTCACATTTGGTGAATGATTCTCTCTCTCTCGATATGCAGTATAGCCAATATCCATCCCACTCCAAAATGATAATATAGCCAGGGATCTGGGAAACTGGGTCAATAATTTTCCTCTCTTTCAACCACCATGTAGCAACAGTAGTCTAAAGCACTTCCATTGAGCACAAATGATATCTAAAGGCATATTATCTACAGCAGAAGTAGTTATCTAGTGATAGTAGAGATTTTGGGTTATTATTCCTATCCCTACTCACAACAAGCAAAAAGAGATTCAAACAGTCTTGACAGAATTCTCTGCAACAAGCAATCACAGAAGAACAATTTCAGAGTGGTGTGGAGGGTGTGTCGTTTTGCATTCTTCTAGCCCCTCATGCTAAACATTATTTGAGAATGACAATGGTATCTTTGAACTGAATGGAATCAATCCATAGATTTACTATATAAGTTACCATGGCAGAGACATGTAGAAAACATACCCATTGGAATAATACTACTTCCCTGTTCCAAAATTTAGGATGTAACCACAAATTCACACCAGATTATTAGGGATTCAAAATTTCATTTTTATAGGTAGTTACTTGGCATATGGTCCAGAAGGCCATTATGGAGATTAGTCCAATTTCCTGACTGTCTCAAAGCACTGTCTGGTTAAAAGAAGGGCTCAGAGTCACACACTAGTCGAACACAGACTGTGTTCATCAGACTTGATTAATGGATGCAGCTCAGTAACATTTTGTAGCCTAACTCCTCTACTCAGCTGCCAGACAGTAAAGAATCAGCAACCCGGATGGAACTTGAACCAACAGTCTCTAGATCCAATGGCTGGTATCTTATATATTAGGCCATGATAAAAATATCCACAAATTCTGGAATTTAAACTGCCTGAATATTCGAAAAAGATAAGCCTTGGAATTCATTGAAGTGCCTAGCATGAACCTTATACCTCCTGCTAGAAAGGCCCTTCTCCCACAAAGTGCCCATTTGCCATTCAGAGACATCAGCCACTATGAGGAAAGGCCTCATTATCAGCTAATTTTCATGTGTCCTGTATCACATTTGCTATTGTGCCATATTAATTACTGTGACATGGTGGGGATGGCAGTGCTGATCTACATGGCTGCATGATTTATTGAATTGTTCGGCCATGTAGATGCCTTCTTGGAGTTGGTTCTAGGGAGACAGCACATGGCTAATTAACATATGTCTCTCTCCCAGAATGCCTCATTAGCATTCAGTGCAGCTGTGGGGCCAGTCCTTCATACTGCTGCACATCTTTGTGTTAGAGGACTGTACATCACAGGGCAAGATTTTCACGGAATGTCACATTTTTAGTTTAGACCAGTCAAGCTGCATATCATGAATTTCTTCTTAAGTGTAATCTTTTAAAAATGGTAGCTCCTTTTACTGAATTTTCTGCAATGAAAATAAGTTTTATCTACCCACACACACACACACACACACACACACACACACACACACACACATATATATATGTGTGTGTGTGTGTGTGTGTGTGTGTGTGTGTGTGTGTGTGTGTGTGTGTGTGTGTGTGTGTGTGATAAACTGTTGACATGTTAAATAATTGACAGAAAAAACATCAAAAAACACGTCAACCATTAATAATAACAGCAACATACCTTATCACCAGCCAGTACACAGAAAAAAGGAAACAAATTTCCTTTTTCTGATGCACTAACCATAACCCTTCCGAAATTTAGCTCAACTCTGTCTGAATAGTAGCAGTGTTATGGAAAGGTAATTTATAAGATAAAGTGCACTGTTATGGTAATAGGACAGGGACAGCATTAAGGTTAGGGTTAAAGTTAGGATTAGATTTAGAGTTAGTACTCATTAAGGTGAGTATGAAGTAACCTTAACAAAAACCCACTTAACCTTAAATGACTAAACTGGATTTTAATAAATCAGATGTTTGCAAAACCTTCCATTTGCATAAACTGTACAATAATTCCACTTTGTCAATTAAATGTGTTTAACTAAGTGAACTTCAAAAAAAAAAAAAATATATATATATATATATATATATATATATATATATATATATATGCACACACACATATGGGTCTACTTTACATACCCAAAATACCAGATAACCGAAGACCAAATAACCGAGTTGAAAAAGTTGAATCTTCACATACATGAACATCCACAGTGCCGAAATGTTTCCCAGGGTAAGTAAACAATAGGCCAATAAGGGGAGATTTACAATTTTCCCCACTGTAGTGTAATTTTGGAGTTGGTATATTTAGTAAAGGGGGTTGTAGCTCCCCACCAGAGCTGGCTGTAGATGGTGCTGAGTGTTCTATGTTTATTTTAAGCGCAAAATTAGTCAAATGGTGATTTGAGAGGTGAAATAAAAAGATATATGAGGACAAGGACTGTAGTGCCTTACTATGGTGTATTTTTTATTGCTGTTGCATGCTATATCATTAGCAGATATACAGGTAGAGGCCATACTAAAAGGTGAGTTAAAGATATGTCTAAATGAGAACAGAAACTTTAGTTACACATGAAATGACTGTGCTCTCAGTTGAATGCATTGCCAGCATCCGACTTGAGTGCAGTCTCACAGGTGTAGTTACAGTTGTGATATGTAACTAATCCCGTACTATGTTCTTGCTTTGTGGTTGCCTCTTTTTCCTGAAACTGGATTGAAATTCTGGGGTGATAAGGAGCATAATACTCCTCATTCTCTTAGAATCATAGTTATTATCTTTATGTCAATGATATTAATTTTTAATTTTAGTATTAGGTTCTTTTATCTGGTAATAGGCTCCAGTGGTACATTCCAGGCACAGAGTTTCAAACAGAACTGGATTAGACATTGTCTTCTATAGACCAGATAAAGCTCATATTTTTGTAAAGTAAAAGAAATAGATTTTAAAGACAACATGAAGCATTTTGAATAGTTCGGTTTTTCCAGTCCTAGGGCTTTTTTGTACAAAAATCACTATACATTTTAAAGTTATTTTATCTGTCTTTTCTGAAGGGCAAAGCCACTGTATTTCATTCAATAATGTGTTATTGGTTAGATAATGGTAAAATATTTTAATGGTGTTACTAGACCTGCTGTTTAGAGTTAGATGGGTTACAGAAGAATATGCTTTCAGACTTTGGCAGATGCACTCTATTCAACAGATTACGTTGACCAACAGATTACACTGTATATGCCAGTTAATTTGTCTCCCTACCTGCCAAGTTTCTGCTTTCAGACAATAAAAGAAAGCCTGTTCTACTTTGTGCCTGTCCGTTAATTGCTTTGTACTGGCTTTCAACTGATTACTCTCTGTTATAAATTGACTTAAAGATTGATCCAGGAATTCCACATTGACTCTCTTTAGAAAATATCACCTCTGCACAAAGGAGGAAATTCAACAGACATTGCTAACTTTAGATATATAGTAATCGCATCCACCCCCTCTCAAAAACACTTGAAAGATGCATTGAGAAACAATTGCTAAACTATCTCCTGCTGGAACTCCTATCCCCCACACAAAATAACTACCATCCTTCCCATAGTATTAATGCTGTGCTTCTAACCTATATAGATACTGTCAGTAAAGCTAGATATAATGGCAAACTGGTATCCTCATTTCTAGACTTGTCTAAAGCCTTTTACTGTTTATCACAGCAAATGTCTACTTCAAATGTCTTCACTAATTATCTCTCTCAGCTCACCCTTTTATAGTTCACAAGCTACCTATTCAGTAGGCATCAGTCAGTAATATGGCACTTCACCCTCTCTCATTACCTCCCAGTCACCACTGGTGTTCCACAAGGCTATATTCTTGGTCTTCTCTTTAACATTTCCACTCACACCCACCTTAAAGCCATACAACAGGTCTCCCTAATACAGTACACAGATGACTTTACACTCATTTGCACATTTGACAACATAGTATACCACCAAAAAATTACTCAGGAAGCATTAACAGCCACTGAAACATGGCTTTTTAACTCACAACTCATACTCAACTCAACAAAATTTAAAGTCCTATCTCTTTATAGTACAACCATTGAAGTGACTTCTCATAGCAAATTATTAGGGGTCATAGTAGATGATAATCTTAAAATTGACCTGCATATACAAAATTCCATAAGAAAAACTCATGAAAAACTAGGGATGCTTTACAGAGCCGAAAACTTTCTCACCATCACCAACACAACTAGAACTACACTTGCCACTACTTACCTCCTCCCAGCAATTCTTTATGGTACTCCCATCCTTACTAACCTTCAGACAAACTGAAAAATCAAAACTAGAACAATGTTATAACAAAGTTGATAAATTTGCAGCAAATACTCCTTTCAGAACCCACCACTGTATAACACTAAAAAGATAAATTGGTTAGACCCACCCCATCAAGTAAAATATACACAGCTTCTCACCACCTATAAAATTATCCAGCATCCATCTGCATATCTGACAATAAATAGCATTCTACACAACTGTGTTTCCAGTCGGTCACAATGATCCAATGATCATAAACTTCTGACTGTCTACAAACCTGTCAAATTTGCTGTGTATTGTCTATACTTGTACCATGTTGCTAAGTCCTGGAACTCCTTAACTGTATCCATCAAGCCAATACCCTCCTTCCCATCCTTCAAAAACATTTTGAAAGACTTTCTAGCCAAAAATTGGTTCTGTTCTTGTACCAGGATAATACGTTGCACCTCATTACTCTCCTTTTTTCTCTCAGTTTCTTACATCTATCAGTTCCCCCCATACAGACACACACACACACACACACACACACACACACACACACACACACACACACACACACACACACACACACACACACACACACACACACACACACACACACACACACACACACACACACACACATACACACACACAGTTTCTCTGTAAATATACCATAAGTCTGCTTTTGTCTTACTTCATAATGCAATTCCTATAGGATCATAGGAAATTACTAGGCTAATGGCCCTTAAGCCTTTACAAGACTAGCCAAGTTACCCTTGTTTCCATGATCAGCCCCTATTGCCCCTGTCCAAGAGAGACACAAATGGAACCCCTGAGGTGAATTTATGGTTACCCACCTAATTGCCCTGATTGCATTTGAAGAGGGCCAATGAGGTGGTCTGTTTGACATGAAGTGGGAGTCTGTTCCAAAGGTGTGGTAACCTCTGGGAGACAAACCTGTACCTCCAGTAGGTTCTATTAATGTCACATACCAGGTTATGGTCTTTAAAGTGAGTAACCCATGTGCCATTTCACTTGCAGATATGCAGCATTTTCAATAAAGCAGGGTCAGAGATTGCCTCTGAGTAGTCTGTATGAAACAGAATAAAGTGACAGTGACGTCAGATAGGAAAGATGTTAAAGACCTTGAATTTTCCTTGTGAAGAACCTTTGTGGTCTCACCAATTTCTGCAAGTGCTTGGAAAGTTACGTACCAAAAGAGAAGCATTGTACTCAATTATTGGCCTGATGAGGGAAGAGTACAGGGAGGTTATAACTTCTTTTTTTTTTTCTGGAGGCAATGCCCTTACTTATAAGATGAGCAATATAGAATGCCCTTCTTACCACTGTGAAGACATGGTGATCAAAGGTAAGATCCTTTGCAGGTCTCTCACCACTGAGTGCATACTTAGGGTGTTGCTATTGAAGTGGTTGTTAGCAGGAACATTGCCATTACTGAAATGGATGATAATGCATATTTTGCTTTGATGTTAAGGTCATGACTTTGGCACCAATCATTTGTTTTCATAAGACCCTCTTGTAGGATGTTGACATTGTTTGGAGATTCTATGACCACTCACAGTTTGCAGTCATCAGCAAACTTTGTCAGCCAGAGACCTTTAGTTTTTACTTGTATTTCGGAGAAATAGATTACGAACAGTAGAGGTCCCAGAACTGATCCCTGTGGAACACCACTGGTTATGGGTCTGCTGTTGGAGGTGGATTCCTCTATTTTAACTGTATGGGTTCTATCAGTTAGCCAGTAGGTGACCCACCTAATGATATAAGGGTTAATACTTAGCTGGGTGAGTTTGTCAATGACGCCTGAGTAGGGTACAGTGTCAAAAGACATGGCTAAGTCTAGGTAGGCCGTATGTACAGATTTCCCCTCATCCAGGGCCTTGGTGACTGTCTCAAAGAAGTCCACCAGGTTTAACAGGCATGATCTTCCTTGACAAATCCAAACTGATTTGGATTTGATTACTGGGGAAAGTTCAACTAGGTATGAGCTCCTACACAGTATACTAACTTATGTTTAATTTCTCTATAAACTGGCTAAAATTTCTCTAAATTTTAAATCATTGTCATATAACATGTCTATTCTTAACCAATGTTTTCATATTATGTCGAATTTGGTATAATTATTCAAACTGCAAATTTTTTTTACATTATTTCTGAAAATTGTAAAATTACCGCTCTTAAAATGTTTTGTAACACTTTGGAGCTTTTCTCTGCAGGCCTCTGCTGAAAATGGGCTCCTACCTAGTTGGACTTTCCCAGTAGTCAAATGTCAGTAGATAAATAAATACATTTTTAAAATGTTTTACCATGCATATTTGGGCATGCAGACTGAAGGATTAAAAGAAAAAGAAAACTTTAATAGCACAAATTCTTATAAATTCATCCTTACAGGAATTAACAATGTGGCAAAACATCATACATTTTGAAGCTGGTATAGGAAAATGTAACATACTAATTAAGTTAATGACTCACCTGATCAAAAATAGTTACTAGAAAGTTTCTCCAAAACAAAGGAAACACAATAAAGAGAACCACTATAGGGCACTCACCTAGGACCAGTAGGAACTTATGATCAGTATAATAAATATTTTTTAAAAAAAGAAATGTATGATTACTCATACCAAATAAATGAATCTGTTATATTTAAAAATTATTACCATGTTATTTTTGTTAAGGAAGTGGGACACATTTAAAAACAAATATTCTATGTTCATTGAAAATAGTACCCCGAGTCTGAGCAGGTGGCCATTTGATTAATGACAGACATAAATGCTTAGATAGATACAAGACTGATGTCTGCATTACTGAGGATATCTCTCTAAGGTGTCCTAAGCCCTTTGTCTCTCAGTCCATGTGATTTCCCCTATATGCCACTTGCTACAGGAACAGGTGAGTTAACAGAATGTGTCAAGTCTGACAAGTGCAATGTCCCAGTCTCTGATGGTAAATTCCATTAATGAAAAATGTATTAGTTTTTACAACTATTTCACAAATGTAAGAAGTATTGCAAGGAAATATTCAATTTTTAACTGTGCCTCATTCTAAAGAAGGTCACTGGTGCACAGATGGTCATATAAAATGTATAAAATCATGAATAGAATTTTATGGAAAGCTTTTAAAATCTTTTTTTCAAATTAGTCCTTGGATAGATTATTGTAATTGGCATTCACAGTATATACAATCTTATTAACAAATGGCACTATTATGACCAAATATATGTTCTCGCCATTATCATCAACAGTACTTGTAGTACTAGGCTCCAGGTAAGCATATAACTATTTCTGTTACATCGCACTTTGCTAAGAGTTTTTAGTAATAGCTCTCATGTATATTCCCGAGATAAAATTCTAACAAAGATACCATTAGACACTAAGTCAGCATCATCTGTATAGATATATGTGGTCCTCAGGAATTCACTATACAGCAAAGAACTGACTAACGTGGCTGTGCGCTATCTGAAGTGAAAAGAAATTCCTGCAGTGTTCTTTCAAATATTTTTATATTGTTATTATTATTATTATTATTATTATTATTATTATTATCATCATCATCAGATAGAGCTGCATGTATTATGTATTGCACATTGCCTTTGTTTTATGGAAATAATAAACATAACTAAAGAAGTTCTGTAACAGACAGGGACAATTGGCCAGATTCTGTAAGGTTCACGGAATCCAGCACATTAAGTTGACATCAGTGGCAAAGTTGCTGATAACAATGTAATATGTCAATGTGCCACACTGAACTTTGAATATCTATGTGCATAATGGAGTATCTCAGTAGTAACAGTGCACTGTATATTACCCACAACTGATCTGTAAGTAATGAAAAATTGCTGTCAAAGAGTGATGTGCATTAACAAAGTTACAGAAAGAATGTCACAATTCAAACATGCTGACTGTCTTAAATATGTATCTATAACAGAATTACTCCAGTAAGCTAAAGGACAACTACAGAAATCACCGTTAAGTCTGTTATTATTAAAATACTCTAGCGATCACTTATGGAATCTGACAGAATCAGTACATTTTCTAATAAAAAATTATTAAAGGTGAAGAACAATCACAGCCACATTGTCACAGCTAACATTAGTTAATAATTAGTGCAAGAGTGGTGTGGGGAATACAGACAATGCTCACACCCAAGGAATATAGAAGAGATTATGTGGGGTATGGGTGAAGGAGAGAGACAAACAAGAGGGATGTTGCATTAAGAAAATCAGATGGATACTCAGAGGGACATGGGCACTTTTTTTTTTTTGGTGGGAACAGGCATAATTTTTTATTTTTTTAAGAACAGGAGGAAAGGTAAAGACAGGGAAAGAGGAGGAAAAGGCATCCCAGCAGGTACACCCATAGAACAAATAGCACAACACAAGACAGGCAAAGGTTGGAAAAAACAGTAAGGACAGTTAAGTTACCAACCTTTGCCTGTCATGCATTGTGATATTTGATGGCACGCTGTACAACATGGGTAATAGAACATTGTCAAACAAGGTGGGGATGCATACCACCCATGGTGGAATGCAGAAAAACATATCCACCTATGCACTATTATGTTACAACATGTTGCAAACTGTGTGAAAGTTAGACCTGGATGTGTATGACCAACAGCAGATGTGTGCTGTAGGGTTATAAATAAGGATCACAGTGCACATTGGATAAATAAATACATATCCAAGTAGTCTGTCAGCAATGCAAGTGTAAGCCAAGCAACATCACAGATGAGCACATGCAGGTCAAACAATGCTAGATAACTCCAGCAGAGGGCAGAACTTAACCTCCAGCCATACACGTGAAAGGCAAACAACCAAGCACCATGTCAAACAGCAGTACTGCAGTAAAGCACAAAATGGCTGCTAAATACACAAGTAGGTGTACACAATCCAAACAAATGTGTAATGGAATGCATGTATATGACACCCATATGCCACAAATATGAAGGTGGAAGCAAATTGGACAACTTGGGCCCTCATCAAGAAAGACAATGATAAACCAGAACAACGATGTAAGGTTACACATTACAAATGCATGTGTACAGCACACATGGTGTTGTTGAAGCCAACCCAAAATGCATTTAAGCAAATGACAAATGGATGTCACATGAGCACAGTGCATTGCTGATGTCCATAGCAATGGGCATGCATAAGTCATGCATACATAGCAATATGCAATTATGTAGCATCAGCAGACATAGGTAATCAGATTAAGAATTTCAATCACATACACATATCCTCTCATGCCAACGTTGAATAAACAACTGTAGGTGTATGTCATGACCCTGCTCATTACATAGCAGAGGGCATGCCTGTGAGCATCATTACAGCACATCAACATTAAGTCAGTAAATGCTCACATGTTAAAGGTACCATTCTGTTTCAGTATGTATCAGGCTAAGGGTGGAAATATGTACAATCATTAGTTAATGTGTACAGATATTTCCAGAACATGTGAACTTATGTGAATAAGGAATGGATGTGGAAAGGTTACATAAAGCAAACATGGCATAACGTACTATTAATGAATAAATTATCCTTACCATGGTGTATTCCTTAATGTTAAATTGGAATTAGATGCAGTCAGAAAAGGATGACTGTCCATATGTATGATATACCTGTACAGTACCCCACATGACATCAGCATTGCCAATACAAAAAAAAAAAAAGAAAGGACCTCACAACAAATAACAAGGAAGAAAAAGAAACTGATAAATGTCTGTAAAGTAAAGAGAATAGTTACTAAAGAGGATGCTGTTTATTATGTAACACACAGATTACAGGGAATGATAACATTTTTCTATAAGAAAACCTTCAGTCTACAGAAATATTTTTCCAAAAGAGAAGGTAGAAAAAAGAAGCAAGGGGCAGGTGAAAAGGAAGAAATCAAAATTGATCGTGGAAGGATTGAAGAACATTACTGTAAGAAAAAAGAAGAGAAAGACAGATGTTGACTACATGGCTCAAGTGGTGGATTTACAGTGCCAGATGGATGAGAATTTAATACACAATGAAAACAGCAGGATTAATAAGACTAATGGTTATAAAGATCTAGCCTTCCTAACAACTGATAGAGCAGATATTACTGTATTAGAAGATGAATATTCATCAGATCTGGTGAGAAAAGATATTCTTGTAAATGGAGATACAATTATTAGAGGAACTGATACTTATATTTGCAGAAGATAAGAACATTGAATAGTGTAATGCTTGCCAGGAGCAAAAATAGAAGATGTGAGACAAGGCTTGGAATGCCTTAATCTAAGGATGTACAGTTGCGTTTTTATTCATGTCAGTACAAATGATCTCATTCACAAGGACTCTCTGACTGTTAGTAGGGAACTTACAGCCCTCTTAAATACTACAGCTTGTACTGGATGTATTTTTCACACATCACCTATAGAAAGGATAGTCAGGTCACTGTGAATAAAAAGACTTTTTGGGTAAATACCTACACGGAAAATATGCCCTGTTTTGAAAAATGGAAACGTGTAGAGCATCCAAGTCTAGTTTTGGCATGCATGTGTTCAGCCAGGATGGCGTGCATTTGTCAAGATCAGGGAAAATAATTTTTGCTGCAGATATTTTGCAATATTTGACAAATGCTAGGCAGGATTTTTGCCAGGTCGAACATTTAACACTTCACAAATAGCAACATTTGATGCATCTCTGATGGCTGTTAATACTAGGACCATTAATAATAAAGCTTTATTGGAAAATTTGCTACGTTCCCACAAGATTGATATTGTTATTGTCTGTGAAACATGGTTAAAGAACAATGACTGGAAGCCAGTTCTCTCAGGGTATAAATGTTTTTGCTGTAACAGACATTCTAACAAAAAAATCAGGTGGAGATGATAGGGATTAAAGATAGTTATGAGACCTGTCATTATTACATGTTCAGTGATATTATAGGTATTACAATGGTGCAACAGTTAACATTATTGCCTCACAGCAAGAAGTTTTCTGGTTTGATTCTTGGGTGAGGTGCCTTCTGTGCAGAGTATGCATGTCCTCCCTGCATTCACATGGGTTTTCTCCAGGTATTCTGGTATGCCATATAGCCCTAATGTAGTTTCACAAATTGTAACTATGCACCAAGAGTACAGAAAATGTTAGATAAAGTCAGTGTCACCAGGATTAAACTAACATATATATGGGTAAACAGCTAAATAAATAAAACAAGAAAGAGCAAGGCGTGCATTCTCCTGAGACACTACTATGGAAATGTTTAACACATAACTAACTTCAACTTTTTGTATTTCCAAAATATGGCACACCGTCTGCCTCTAATAATACAGAAGAAAAATGGGCAAAATATGAACACTTGAGCTAACAACGTGCTAAAATCTTAAAACTATGACCTCACAGGATGGCTTAAATGTATTACTTTTTGCTTATAAAAATGTATTTTGATGAATTAATATGATTCAGTATCATTTACCATGGCTGTCAGTTAAAAACATTATTAACACTGCACGTGTACAATGCATACCTTTTCACCACGGAACTGTGAGAAACCATTATCTTCTTAAGAACTCAAAATGAGAAAAGTTACTCATAAGATGTAAATTTGTAGAGGGATGATTTAACATACCACAAATACATAAATAGAGCAGAAGCGAAAATGCTTCTTTAAATGTGCTGTCCTCTACAGAAAACAAACAGTATTTTAAAACGTCATAACTGCAGTAGAACATTCACGGAATGAGTCTGAGTTTGTAAGCTGAAACTATGCAGAAAGGCAAAAATTCAATAAGTAAGTTAAAGAATAGTTGACAGACTTGAAGAAACAAATGAGAGAAAGAGAGAGCAGATGGTTCTTTAGTAATCCAGGCTTCTCAGACACCAGCATGAAAATGTTTAATTTTTCAAATAAATAAATAATTAGGGGAGCAGGCATAAAAAACAGCACTTGGCACAATCAGCACGAATCACAAGTGCTGCTTCTGGCATATCTTGACAAATGAATGAACGTAAGTATGTCAAATATTACATGCATTTTGCTTTCGTGTACATGTCCAGAATTTTTTATATGAAATGTGGCAACCCTAGGCATCAATGTCTTTGCTCCACCCTGCACACACTTTTCCTGCTGGCTCATCTGCTGTGGACTCAGCAGTCATGTCCAGGCAGTCAAGTCACAGTCATGGTCCTTTACCTCCACATGGTGGCATCACCCCATCAGTCTCCTCTGTAGAGCAACGTGGGCCAAGTGCTTCCATATGTGGTAGAGGCAGACTAGACCATGATGTGAACTGTCAGTGTAGGTGCCTTAGACTGCATTAGAGTAAAACAGAAAGTTGATCCGCTCTGTTCAGTAGTGTCATTCTTATCCTGTGGCAGTGATGATTATTGTGCAGAGCAGTGACAATGTTATCTGTCTGTTTGTTGACAAGTCTGATGTCACAGTAGTTGGACAGTTTTACTAAACATAGCTACCTCCATTTATTACATTACTTTATCCATACTTTACAGTGACATATTTGACTTCTGATATTAACAACAGTTTGGCTTTATGTCCTGCATTGTTTTCCTGTTTGCAGCTTTTTATACTGGAGATATAGGAATGTGTTGCACTGATGTGTGTCACTTATTGTGTGCCATACACAGATATACCAGTATGAGTATGTATGCATACCTGCATCATTTGTCTCTGAGTTGATGGTCCCTTTTGTGCACATTTGTATGTGTTCATACTGTAATATATTATGATGACGGTGTTATGTCTGATGCTCAGTGTGTACATTAGTAGATAACTGCCATTAGATGTAATCTGTGCTGCTGTGGAGGGGCAACACCTGAACATCAGTGTTTAATCTGTGTACTCATATATGTGTGTGTGCCTTGTCATGACTCAAAGTTGTTGGTCAGATGTTGGTGTGTTGCCTCAGCCTGCACTTGTAGTCACACCCTACATTGCCTACACCTGTGTCTTCTGCCACCAAAATCCTCCTGCTCCTCCTCTAATACTTGTGGGATGTTATCTTCAGACATCTGTGGTTCTTGGGGTCATTCACAAACACCTGTAGCTGGAAGACCACCATGTACTCTAGTTAGCATATTGTGCTGCATAGCATACACCATTGTCATCTGTACTGCTTTCTCAGGTGTGTATTTCAGTACAATGAGAACATGCTCTGTGGTATTTTGGGTTGTTGTAGTGTGTGCGCACTCTACTGTAGGCCTCCTCTGCAGAGTTGGATGGTTCATGGTATGGGACCATTATCCACAGCTCAAGTGGATAACCACAGTCACCTGTCATGGGGATTAAACACGGATGTTGTCAGCATGGATATTGTCGGGGGGATATCCTTAGCTTACATCCTAGCTGTGTTCCTGTATTTAGCTAGTGGTAGTACCTCAGGTATTTCACTTGCTGGAATGCAGCCCTCAGTCCACTTTCCGTCTATACAGCAGCATCATGGACACTTCCAGCATCTGTTGTTATGTTGCCATCTGCTGCACACAAGAACTGACAGTTCAGGGATGGCCAGCCTTTCTATTTATATATCAGTCTGCTTCAGGATGAGTGGGGGTCTTGATAGGGATGTGTGTACAATCTATTGCACCAAGTACATTGGGGAAGTTTGCAATGTGGTAAAACTGGTGCACTACAGTTGTCCACTTCATGGGGGTGGATGGAAAGTGTACATAGTCTTCCACATTGTTGAATATTGGTGCCAGAAATGTTGTGAGGATACAACTGTCACACTCCCACAGAATCCCCCATGTGTCTTTGTAATGTCTTAGATGCAAGTACATCCAAGATTAGACACACTTTGGTTTCAGGGTGGAATGGGGTGTCATTGCAGAGTCTACATCACATCTAGGACACACATGCTACAGACAGCGTGCTCCAGCTGTCTGTCTAGATTGAACCTGTCAATTATCTGTTGGTCTGACAACTGGTTTAGTTGCAGCCTTCCTCTCATTCTAGCTTGCTGCCTTTTAGGGCACACCACTAAATACTCATTCATGGTTTAAATTACTGCAGCCTGGTGCAGTTCATTAACTGTAGGTTGCATTTTTCTTTTCTTTTTTGTTTCTTTTTTTGTCATATTATATTCTTATGAAATATAACAGAATATCTAGGAGTAGTTTCTGCTCCTTGTGAGGCCATATATCATACTGCAAGGATTTCAGAGAAAGAGTCACCATTGTATAGTTTGTTGCATTAAAGTTGCATTGGGCATGCATGATGTGTTTTACAATCAGACAGGTGTGTGCAGAATCAGTATTTGCCATGCACTGAATCGCTAAGTACTTGAAGTGCTTTTAGTGTGTCTTCTGAGATCATGTCAGCAACTGGTGTGCTGAAGTCTTCCTTTGGCATGCTGCATTATCCGCAGATAGCTTTTGGAATCTGGCCCACTACAAAACGTTTATTCTCCATCTGTCCTCAACCTCTTTTACCCAATGGGGTTGGGGTGTTACTTTCAATAATGACAATCATCTCAAGCCAAGGTTTAAATCAACAGGTGGCTAGCCCTGCCACAGTAGTTCATCCATACCACTCACACCTATGGCCAGTTTAGAATGTCTAGTCAACCTACTGCATGTCTTTGGAATGTGGGAGGAAACCAGAGCACCCAGAGAGAACCCACACAACCACAGGGAGAACATGCAGACTCCACACCTACAGCCAATTTAGCATATCCAATTCACCTACTGCATGTCTTTGGAATGTGGGAGGAAACCAGAGCACCCCAAGGGAACCCACACAACCACAGGAGGGGCATACAGACTCCACACAGAAGACACCCCAACCAAGAATCAAACCAGACAAACTCTTACCGTGAAGCGGCAATGCTAACCACTGCACCACCACAGTTACCATGATTTTGTTCTCCATTCAGTCTTAATGCACAAGTAGGTGAAGACAGAACAGTTTAGTCATTGCAGCAACAACTTCTTATAATAAGGAAGAACAACCCATTATCATTTAATTAACTTCTAAAATCATGTGATTTGATCCCAATAGTATAAAATAGCATGTTTTCCAAATAAAACTTTGAGCCAGTTTTGTTCATTGTTTAATTTTCCTAACAGCAATTGCATTTAACCTGCACTATGTAATGAAAAGATATCAGTTATTAATATTATTATTATTATTATTACTATATAAAGCTGCATGCATTATGTATTGCATACATATTTTGTTGAATGGCAATAATGAACCTGTCCAAAAAAGTTCTCCAAATGACAGGGACAATGCAAAACATTTTATTTCCCCTTCAGTCTTTTAATGCACAACTAGGTAAAGACAGAACAGTTTAGACTTTGCAACAATGACAGTGTAATAAGGAAGAACTACCCATTAATAATGGTTATCAAGAACTACCCATTCTCAAATCATATAACTTGATGTAAAACTCTGAGCAAGTTTTGTTCATTGTTAATTTTTCCTAAGAGCAATTTTATAAAATATATTTAACTTAATTTAAAAAACAATGGTTACTATACAACGTGATGAACCCCATCATCATCAAGTAGTTAAGAGCTAGAAAAATTTGTAACAGCTATTATCCAACATTTTTTATTTAGTACTTTTTAATGAAAACCTGGTTTAAATAGAGGCCCAGTGTGCATAATCCACATTCCCTGTTACTTATTTGACAATTTTGCATAATGGTCGAAGTTACCTCATTTAATTATATTATTACCCATAAAAAGGATCTACACATTTTCCCAAAATATTATTGCTTAGTAAAACAGGTAAGTGTTTATTAGCAGCTTGCTTAATTTTGAAGCAGTCACTACAGTATGTAGTTGAAAATACATTGCAACTCTCCTCATTTTACCTGTTCAGGCTCTTTTCTGCCCGAGTTATGTGAACTTAGTTACAGAAATGGTAAAAATGTCATAATATTTTAACATTTGTAAATGAGGATGAAGTACAGATGTCCTAATATCCCAAAGAATATGGGGGAGTTGGGCATGTGGTTGTTGTTTATATTATAAACACATAATAAACACTAAACAATTTTTAAACTGTTAATTCATCCAATAATTTTCAGATTAAAAATTTGACTATCTGTACCTCCCAGTTGGTTGCTTACCCAGCACAATGCACTTGTGACTCTGGAAGTTAAACATCTCATATGTTAAATGGGTGGATTTCAGCACACATAAGTGACTTAAGATGCAGATGTGCTTCTTGCAGTTGTTTGTTGTAGGCATCTCTATAATTCAACAAGGTACAATTAGTAAAGCCCAGTATACAGAATTATTAAATACAAGACAGGGAGAATGAGAAATATTAACACTGGGACTTTAATTAAACCAGGTTTTAATGATAATTCCTAAATAAAAAGAGTGCTGGATGACAGCTGCTCCACACTAGATTGACCCCCGGATTCTCAAAAGCTTGGACGGCATGCAAGATCGGAGCAGGAGCTCAAGCAGGCAATATGTCTGCAGTACAATCCAGGAACAGCCTGCAGGGGCATGCATGAGCGTTCCTGCACTAATCCTGCACGGACAAAACCCTTGTATGAAAATCACCCCATTTGCAGGAGAAATCTATGCAAATTAGGTGATTTTGCATTCCAGGAAGCTTGCAACCATCTGTGCAGGACTAGTGCTATCTACAGAAATGTACTCGGTTAGAAGCCGAGTAATTTCTCAGACAACCTCTTACCGTGAGGTATATCAAGTCATATTTCTGCAAAATCCAAAATGGAGCTGTGACAGCTCCAAATAAAGGCTGCATATCATGGAGTAAGCATTCCAATGGCCAAGTATAAGGACATTGGCATTAGAAACATTTAAAAAATTGCAAAAATCAACTTTAATTTTTTTTAGGCTATCTCGGCTGTTTAAGCATAGGGCAGCAGCACGCAAACGGGATCAGGGGGGAAATAACAAAATGAACCTAAATTAAGCATTCTAACTAAAATCAGTATTCTGCCATGCAAGTCAATGGCAGGCAGAAGACAACATGGCCAGTGATTAGTGGTCGCTAAGGGGGGAGGCTCAGTGTGAGACATGTAACTATGCATTAGCAGGCAATCCTATGCAAATGAGGGAAATGATAGTGAATGCCAGTTTTCCCCAGCATGTGAGTCAGGTCCCAACAGTGTAAGAGTAGGAATATCTTGGTGCAAGCCTAGGAGTTAGGTGACATTATGGGGAGGGGGGGTGTCAGGCATACTGTAAGTGGACTGGAGCCCTGTGGCTCGGGTTTGCTCCTAGCTTGGCACAGCTAAGCTAGGGGATGTGTCCAAATCTGCCTAGCACTCTTGACAAAGCCTAAGTGGGTGTGCGTGCCGCACACCAGGTTTTACAGGAAGAAAAAAGAAGTTAAACCAGGAAATAGCAGCTCTGTGCACATCTGAGCACTGTGTTTGTGCTGCACACACATGGGCTTAAACATAAAGGCAATGGGAAAGGAAACAGCAGTAGGAAGGTAATCAAGGAGAACTAGCATAGCTGGCAGGTTAAATGCATCTGAATCAGCCAATTACACAGGCAGCAGCCCAGCCCAGCCCAGTACACCACTATAAACCAAGCAAACACCTTCTCCTCTGTTTTTTTTTCACACTTTACACCACTGGTGTATACAACCGAGGACATTTTAACAAACAAACCTACAAAATGAGAAGGACTGCAGCAGGTAACATAGAACATGTGCAAGAGGCTGAGGGTGGTGAGGATGTGAATGCTGCCAATCAACCCACAGTGAGGAGACAGAGAAGAGTGTACAGACCCAGGGTAAGCTACCAGGGGCTACATGAGCTGGAGACAGTGTAGTGCTATAGGGTGGATAGAGACCTCCTACAGCAAATTGTTGAGCTGTGGCGGCCACACTTGACACACCAAACTGACCAAGGGGAACCCATCCCAGTGGATACCAAGGTATGTGTAGGCCTAGGAATACTAGCCACAGGTACCTCCCAAAGCTCAACTGGGGATATCATGGAGATCTCACAGGCATCAGCATCCAGAGTATTTCGCCAGTTCCTGGATGGCATGTCAGCACATGCCAGTGAGCACGTATATTTCCTCAACACCCATAAGGTGTTGTCCAGCAATATGCGTCTCTTCCACCAAATAGCAGAATACCCTGAGGTAGTGGGTGCTATAGATTGCACGCACATATGCATCAAAGCACCACCTGGTGATCAGGGTAGGGTCTACATCAACTGCAGGGGCATCCCCTCCATCAACTGCCAGGTTGTATGTGATGCCCAGGGCATTATAATGAATGCGTGTGCTGGCTGGCCTGGAAGCTATGACGATTCCCACATATGGCATCTAACGCAGCTGTACCAGAGATTTGCCAATGGGGACATCCCCTACGGTTACCTAGTGGGGTGTTTGTTACACATTGGAGCCGTGGCTGATGACACCCATCAGAAATGCACACACACCTGAACAAGAACGCAATAATGAGGCACACGCACAGACCAGACTTATAATAGAGCATGTGTTTGGGATGCCTAGGTCATGGTTCCAGTGTCTGGACACATCCGGTGGAGTCTTGCAGTACTCACTAGCAACATGTACCCAAATTGTTATGGTATGTGCCATGCTACACAATATGATCCTGCGCAAACAGCTGCAGCAGGAACAGCATAAGGCAGGGCCACACAGCCCCCCAAAAATGGCAAGGCCTGCACAGGCATAGAGTGACTCGGAGGAGGAACTACCTGACCCTGCCCCAGTAGACAGATGGAGGTGTGCCCAGTATGCCGAGGCTGTGGCAAAGAGAAAATGCATAGCACATACACTGACACAGTAGGGACCCAGGGAATTACACCTCTCTCTGACTCGCACATACAGTAAAAGGGATGCCAAACATGACACTACCTGTGCTCAACCATGTATAGGGAGTGTACTATGTGCATCTGACATAGGCAGCCTTCCAGCACCATCTGCAACTCTGGCACACTCTCAAGTTAAGTCAATCAACCTACCAATTGCCAAATTGAGTAGAATGTGTTGTTACCTGTATCTATGGTATCGATGTGAGCATACAAGGGAATAGGGTGGCTGAATGTTATGGCAGCAGACAATAGACACCCATAGTGGCACCATGAGATCTGTAACACATACTGGAGTCACCATAGTAGCCAGTACTACACAGGGTGACAAAACCCACTGTAGGAAATGTGCTGAGCGACATGTGTGTCCATATGACCCACACATGCCAGTCAGAGCAGTTCACATACCCAACAACAGTCTCAGCCAGCAGGACAGGTGTAGACAAACCCAAACAGAGCCTGTGCTATGGCCCCTGAAAGATGGCTATGGTTAACCTCCCCCCCCAGGCCTACACAGACAGACTACAGCAAGTCAGGCAGTGGGATTTTAGTTCTGAAGGGTAGGAAGTCAGACACGAATATTAGGGCATCCAAAGCTATGATCTGTGGTATGCCTCTAGTCTGCATGATAGGTAAGAATACAGAATGAAATGAAGTACCTGACATACCAGTACAGTCATACAAGTGTCAGGTGTGCCCCCCCATCCTACGTAGTAATGTAAAAATAGTCAGGTGTGCCATCCAATCCTGTGTAGAAATGTAGAAATAGACAGGTGTGCCTCCCCCCATCCTATGTAGTAATGTAATAATGGTCAGGTGTGCCCCCCATCCTGTGTAGAAATGTAGAAATAGTCAGGTGAGCCCACACAACCCTGCGTAATAATGTAATAACAGTCAGGTGTGCCTCCCAACCCTGTGTAGAAATGTAGAAATAGACAGGTGTGCCCCCCCGTAGCAACGTAAGAACAATCAAGTGCCCCCCATCCTGTGTAGAAATGTAGAAACAGTCAGGCGTGCCCCCCCCTACCCTATGTAGTAATGTAATAACAGTCAGGTGTGCCCCGCAACCCTGTGTAGAAATGTAGAAATAGACAGGTGTGCCCCCACGTGTAGTAATGTAAGAACAGTCAGGGGTGTGCCCCCCCCATCCTGTGTAGAAATGTAGAAATAGTCAGTTCAGTCCACCCCACCCTATGTAGTAATATAAGAACAGTCAGGCGTGCCCCTCAATTCTGTGTAGAAATGAAAAAATAGTCTGGTGTGCACCCCCATCCAATGTAGAAATGTAGTAACAGTCAGGTGTGCCCCCCCCAAATCCTGTGTAGAAATAGTCAGGTGAGCTCACCCCACCCTACGTAATAATGTAATAACAGTCAGGTGTGCCCCCCAACCCTGTGTAGAAATGTAGAAATAGACAGGTGTGCCCCACCATGTAGCAACGTAAGAACAGTCAAGTGCCCCCCATCCTGTGTAGAAATGTAGAAACAGTCAGGCGAGCCCCCCCTACCCTATGTAGTAATGTAATAACAGTCAGGTGTGCCCCGCAACCCTGTGTAGAAATGTAGAAATAGACAGGTGTGCCCCCACGTGTAGTAATGTAAGAACAGTCAGGGGTGCCCCCCCCCATCCTGTGTAGAAATGTAGAAATAGTCAGTTCAGTCCCCCCTACCCTATGTAGAAATATAAGAACAGTCAGGTGTGCCCCTCAATTCTGTGTAGAAATGAAAAAATAGTCTGGTGTGCACCCCCATCCAATGTAGAAATGTAGTAACAGTCAGGTGTGCCCCCCCCAAATCCTGTGTAGAAATAGTCAGGTGAGCTCACCCCACCCTACGTAATAATGTAATAACAGTCAGGTGTGCCCCCCAACCCTGTGTCGAAATGTAGAAATAGACAGGTGTGCCCCCCATGTAGTAATGTAAGAACACTCAGGTGTGCCACCCCATCCTGTGCAGAAATGTAGAAATAGTCAGGTGAGCCCACCCACCCTACGTAGTAATGTAATAACAGTCAGGTGTGCCCCCCAACCCTGTGTAGAAATGAAAAATAGAAAGATGTGCCCCCATGTAGTAATGTAAGAACAGCCAGGTGTGTCTCCCCATCCTGTGTAGAAATGTAGAAATAGTCAGGTGAGTCCCACCCACCCTACGTAGTAATGTAAGAACAGTCAGGTGTGCCCCCCCCAATCCTGTGTAGAAATGTAGAAATAGTCTGGTGTGCCCCCGCATCCAATGTAGAAATGTAGTAACTGTCAGGTGTGCCACCCCAAATCCTGTGTAGAAAGTTAGAAATAGTCAGGTGAGCCCCCCCCATCCTATGCAGAAATATAGGAACAGCCAATGCCAAATGCTTGATGGATACCCTGCAAAACAGCATGCCACCTGTCAGTGTATAACACAAAGTTCAGCACTGCAGAACTAACTACCTGGACTTGATCCGCACATTAAATACAGATGGGCATACTGGGCGTGCTCACACACACAGAGAAATGAAGGCAATGTCAGTCAACAACATACTGAAAGGTCACACTGGGCATGCTCACACACTTAAACACATGAAGGCCATGTCTGCAAACACCAGTGGACCAGACATGTCTGGCAGTCACAGTTAATGCAGACACTCATCAGTATGCACCACTCATGCCTTGCACACACAGTGAATAGGAATACAGACATATATATAAGGACAACACACTATAATATGTCAAAGGTAGATGTACATAGATGTGTGGAAGAGGGTGACTGTGACAAGAAGCCATCCAGGCCTGTCCCACCCAGCACACAGCCAAAGGGCCCCAACAACATGAGGGTCAGATGTCACTCACTGCAGGTACTAGCCACCAGTATCTGGCAGCATTACAGACTATGTGGTGTATGTGCCAGCTGTGCAACATGACTGTACAAGGAAGTAGTCATCTAGCAACGGTATACACATACCTGTGAAATATGACCCTGCGTGTGCCCGTATGTGGCATGTCAGCCTCTAGATGAATGGGTTATGGCCCATGCACACACACTGCCCTCCCCATAGCCCTACTATGACAAGCCTGCTGAGGTCATCCACTGTGAAAAACACCTGTGGGAGAGTTGTAGCCCAATAATCTCTGTGGTGCGTCCCATAACTTTGTAGTGCTTTAGAGTGATAAAATAGGTAGGAGTTCAAATCCCAGGCATGGCAAGTGTGTGTGTGTGTGTGTGTGTGTGTGTGTGTGTGTGTGTGTGTGTGTGTGTGTGTGTGTGTGTGTGTGTGTGTGTGTGTGTGTGTGTCTGTGTAGAGAGCAATGCTTTTTAGGGTAGTCACACTCCCTACAATTCAAATGCTTGACTTTGGCAAGGCTGCTGATGTCATCCACCTAGAAATACACCTCTGAGAAAGTTGCAGTCCAGTAATCTCCATAGCATGTCCTGTAACTGTGTACTGCTATAGTATGATAAATTAGTTAGGTAGCTGTTCTAATCCCACACTTAACAAGTGTGTGTGTACGTGTGTTTGTCTGACTCTGTCTGTGTAGAGAGCAGTGCTTTTTAGGGTAGTCACACTCCCTACAATTCAAATGCTCAACTTTGGCAAGGCTGCTGATGTCATTCACCTAGAAATACACCTCTGGGAAGATTATAACCCAGTAATCTCTGTAGTGTGTCCTGTAACTGCGTACTGCTATAGTATGATATAGAACTCTGGTAGGGTTCTATTCCCACCCATGGCATTCTGGCTGTTTTGTGTGTGTTTCAATGTCTGTGTAGGGAGCAATGCCTTATAGGCTAGTCACACTCAGTACAATTCAAATGCCCTACTTTGGCAATCCTGCTGATGTCATTCATTATGAAATATACATTTGGGAAAAGAGTTCTGCAGTAATCTCCATGGTGCATCATCTAACAGCTCCATGCTGTAGTGTGATATAGACCTCTGTTAGGGTTTCTATACCCACACATGTTGGTTGGGGTGCTTTCTGTGTGTGTGTCACTGTCTGTGTAGGGAACAATGCATTTTAGCCTAGCCACACTCACTACAATTTGAATGTCCCACTTTGGTAATCCTGCTGATGTCATCCAATGTGATATACACCTTTGGGAAAGGAGTACTCCAGTAATCTCTGTGGCATGTACTATAACTGTGTAGTGCTGTAGTGTAATAAACTAGTTAAGTAGAGGTTCTACTCCCAGACATGATGCGTGTGTGTGTGTGTGTTTGTAACTCATATCCTGTGGGTAAGAGTGTGTGACACCTGGGCCCAATGTGGATCAGGCTTTGCAAATTTCATATAAGGTGGTCCTAGTAAGTATCACAATGTCCACCATACAGGGATAACAGATGTGAAATAACCGATAGGCTGGGGTGCAAATCCATACCCATACATGTGACATCAAGGCCAGGCAATCACAGTTAGCAACTCCGGTATTACCCAGAGGACACTCTCAACCCATGTCTCATACACACACACACACATACACACACACACACACACACACACACACACACACACACACACACACACACACACACACACACACCTAGGCAACAGCCAATATGGAGGTAGTACACTGCATATTGGCCACTGATAGTAACTATGGAGTGATTGCAGTGGGCTACAGAGGGCATGTCACCCTGTCCATCTGTCCAATAGGCATGTACATGCAGACAGTGCACCTTCCCTATGTTCCCCACTGGACACCTGCAACACCTGTTGTGCCATCACATGTGACCCACAAAGGACATACCATGCTTGGAAACATGCCCTGTATGAACAGATGCCACTGACACCAGGGAATGCTGTTAGCATGCTATCAATGTAGGTGCAGGGTAAACCTGCTGTCCATTACCAGTTCCCGCCACAGGTGGCCAAGACTGGCACATCTGATGATAATCTGTGTACACAACATGAGCCAGACACCCCAGGTACAGTTCCACATGTCACTGTACATGCATGTGGGAGGTGTGCACATCCCAGACACTGTAAGGAACACAAACATGGCAAGCAATGCGCAGCATTGGCCACACACAATAGTCACCCAGGTGACTGAATGGTGGTTACAATACCCACCTGTGTGGGCAAATGCAGAAACTACAACCCTGATCCACAATGCAGATCATTGTCATGTGGCCTGATGCCAAGGTATACCTGTCACCTAGCCTTGTATAGCCATCTGGCACAGTTGACCACCACACACCCATGCAGAAATGCATCCATGCATGTCAGTACTGACACCCTGTGTGTTTGTGTGTGTGTTGTATGATGCATATGATCACATCCACACTCACTACAACCCAGGCAAATGCAGAAACTACAGCCCTGAGCCACAATGCAGACCACTGTCATGTGGCCTGATGCCAAGGTATACCCATCACCTAGCCTTGTATAGCCATCTGGCACAGTCGACCACCACACACCCGTGCAGAAATGCACCCATGCATGTCAGTACCTGCACCCTGTGTGTTTGTGTGTGTGTGTTGTATGATGCGTATGATCACATCCACACTCACTACAACCCCCATTGGCATACTGAAGCATGTTGTCTGATGTCAGACACCTCCCCATTCCCTTTGCCCATATAACCTCTGTATGGCCCATGTGGTGCATGTGATACATGTACAGTAATGTGTTGTGGCATTCTCACTAGTGATGAGTTGTAATCCTGGCCCTGCCAAGTGTGTCAATGTGTGTGCTTTCCTGTGAGAGTGTGGCTGTGTTGACATTGGCACCTGTTCATGTGGACAGGCATATGTACTTCACCTACCATATGGCTACCATATCCCTGTTGCAGATGTCACTCAGCATCACATATATGTTCTGAGGACTCAGCACCAGGTAATCTATGTGGCGCGTCCAATAACTGCATAGAACTGTGATAGCACTACACAGTTGTCAGGGGTTTGATACCCTCGGCTGGTAGGTGTGTGACACAAATATGCTTGCTTTACTCTCTCACCCCTCCCTGACATGTCTTTGCCTCTGTCTGTCTCTCTCACTCCCTCACTGGTGGATGTGGAGAGCTACACCTGCTTTGCTTAGGCAGCAGCATGTGTATTTTAGGTAATGCTCATGATCAGCTGATGGCCTCTGCATGAATTGCAGCTCTCCCCTAGCTGATTTCATGTGGAACAGCTGTGGTAACATCCCAATAGCCATTTGCATGGAAACACACTCCAATATCTAGGAACATCATGTTGGTGTTGGGCCTTTTCATTCACTGTGAGCAGGAACTCGATCTGTTGTTTGGCAAACAGTATCTCAGATGGATTGGGGATTTACCTCTGACAACATACACTGTGGAAACAGGCCAACACACAGGAGGCAGATGTGCCTGACCTGACTACAGACTGTAAGTGCTGCTATACTGCATTTGGAGTAATGTTGGTTTAACAGGGTGTGTGTGGATATGGCTGTCCTACATGTATTAATACCTGCCATGTCAGTTCTATGTTTATGAGGACTCCTCATCTGTAGGTCATCTGCAGACTGGGAAGTGTGTGGTGCCTTTGGTTTCATGTTTTACCCACAGAGCATGTATCTGTCAACTGCAGAAGGTAGTGTGAGGATTGCAGTCTGTAGATGGTGAAAGCCGTGACAGTTACTGACTTCATATCCCTCATAGGACATATGTTGCAACAAACCCTGTTACAACAGTAAATGTATGATGCCATCACAGCAACATGTCAATATTGGCCCTGTGTATGTGCTTCCAGACACAAGTCAGTCAACCTTTGTACATATGTCATGCACTGACAGGTGCATATGTGCTGTACACCATAATTAGTGTCATCATATCTGATAACAAGCCAGTGAGATATCAGACTGCTACACATGTTATGTGCAGTAGGGGTTATAGTTGATGACATAACCTTGAAATTCTGTGGTTGTTTGTACAGTACTGAGGTCTGTGTACTTATGATGAATGTCGACGGTGTGTGTATTGTTAATATGTACCTTGGCCTGTGTACAGACTGTGGTAGAGGTCATCGTCCTAGGTCCCGTCCTATCTGATGTTACATGCTGCTCCACTGTATGTTACCATATTGGCTTACATGTTTGTAGGGCCATACACACACACATGTCCCATACCACAGACGGGCATCAGACCACACTGTGTAGCAGCCCAGTATATGTAGGGTTAGTGTGTGAGTGGCAAATATGAGGATGGTGTTGAACAGATAGCCCATATACTGTAATATTATGCTAGCCTACTATATGTGGCTGTGGCTGTATTGGTTGTGGTTATGTGCTTTCACACAGGTGTATCTTACCTTGTGCTGTGACATGCCTGTAGAGCCTGCTATATATGCAGGTACAAGTGCATTCCCCCATAGGAGATGTAGGCCAGTGTGGAGCCAATCTGCCTGTAGCCTGTACAGTGCTTTGTTACATGCCTAGCAGCTTAGTGTACTTACCCAGTAAGGTGTCATGTTCAGATACTTGCCAGATGTACTGCTGCTGGGCCTCCCTTAACAGTCATGTATGTCAGACAGAGCGGTGGCATGCTGTACAGATGTATATAATATCTAGTGGGTAGTATGTGTCCATGGCACCTGTGTGCCAGCAGTTATTATGTGTCAAGACAGACAGGGGTGTGTGAATGCATAACCTATGGGGGCGAATGCATACCAGTCATTATGTGTTATACCCATCTACATGGCTGTTATCATCCATATTGTCAGGCTTGGTCCACATGTTCTGCACTAAGGGGGTCTGTGTATACCTTTGGACTGTATAGAGTGTGTCAGAATATCCACATCTATTTGCCAATATCTCTGCTTTAGTCCACAGGAGCATTACATGCTTGCAGTGGTACTGTACTATGATGTCCTTAGGATGTCTGTCAGTAGCCAATGGAGCACATGTGAAAAGCAGATGTGACCTCCCAAACACACCGTGTCTGTGAAGACAATCCCTATTACAGTAGCAAAAGTCTGCTAATATACCTGCTATACATGCCTAACATCCCCTTGCACTACGAAGGTGGGACGATAGGGGCTGAGGTAGGGCTACACCCCAAGTTCAGGACATATGGTGAATATATACATACATATGATTATCCAGATATCTATATAGATTATTACACATGTACATATCGACATATATAGATGGGTGTGTATATGTACATAGATATGCATATACACACCCAGATATATACATATACAGAGCAGTATATGTATACACATATACAGATAGAGATACATATGCACATATACGTATACCATGCTGCCATGCCTGCCAGCAGACCATTGCTGTTGTATCCCCCACACATATGGTGGGGCTGGGGCCATATATGTGTGGGCTTCACCTACACAATACATGTGTACTCTAGAGGCCAGTGTATGTAACAGTGGTATATGGCCCTGTATTATTGAGTCTAGGAGGGGGCGATGCACCATACATAACCTAGGCTGTTACAAAATGTGGGGGCATCAGGGGTGAGCTGCCTTAAGGTATCTGGATGTACAGTAACATACATGTCACCTATACTGACATTACTTACATAAAGTGGGTTACTGCAGGCCTACTGCCTCCTGCCATACAGACTGTTCTGTTTGCCAGTGTGCCTGTGATAGTGTCGGTTATGCCTAGTTATGTAACAGTTACATCCCATTTGGTTACCTGAAGTCTTTACCACCTAGTGATTTTGTACAGAGTGTAGATAGAGGCTGCTGGACCGTACACCTGCATCACTTACTGTTGATTGTGTGGTATCCTGTGGCCCAGTCTGTCTTTACTATTGTACGGTTTGAAGGGAGTGGCCTGTGCAGCAACAGTTGTGGACCTTTCCAAACTACTGTATTAGTATAACTGTTTCACACTTGCATTACTCTGTTGATATTGATGTCAGTGTCTGAACAGCTATGTGACATGGCATATACATGTGTAATACTACACAAATAAAGGTATTCTATTTCTGCAAACCTGTGTTTGGTGTTTATCCTATGACCTCTCTGTGGGTGCATGCTGCAGGCAATGAATGTCATTTGTATGGGTGGCTGTAGGCATAGCGGCTGTACCATATTGTGTGCGCCTACTACATAAGTATCTTACTGTACATATCTCTGCATGTGTATGTGTAGTCACATGTATATCAGCGGACCATTGCTGTTGTATCCCCCACACATACGGTGGGGCTGGGGCCATATATGTGTGGGCTTCACCTACAAAATACATGTGTACTCCAGAGGCCAGTGTATGTAACAGTGGAATATGGCCCTGTATTATTGAGACTAGGAGGGGGGGTGCACCATACATAACCTAGGCTGTTACAAAATGTGGGGGTATCAGGGGTGAGCTGCCTTAAGGTATCTGGATGTACAGTAGCATACATGTCACCTATCCTGACATTACTTACATAAAGTGGGTTACTGCAGGCCTACTGCCTCCTGCCATACAGACTGTTCTGTTTGCCAGTGTGCCTGTGATAGTGTCAGTTATGCCTAGTTATGTAACAGTTACATCCCATTTGGTTACCTGAAGTCTTTACCACCTAGTGATTGTGTACAGAGTGTAGATAGAGGCTGCTGGACTGTACACCTGCATCACTTACTGTTGATTATGTGGTATCCTGTGGCCCAGTCTGTCTTTACTATTGTACGGTTTGAAGGGTGTGGCCTGTGCAGCAATAGTTGTGGACCTTTCCAAACTACTGCATTAGTATAACTGTTTCACACTTGCATTACTCTGTTGATATTGATGTCAGTGTCTGAACAGCTATGTGACATGGCATATACATGTGTAATACTACACAAATAAAGTTATTCTATTTCTGAAAACCTGTGTTTGGTGTTTATCCTATGACCTCTCTGTGGGTGTATGCTGCAGGCAATGAATGTCATTTGTATGGGTGGCTGTAGGCATAGTGGCTGTACCATATTGTGTGCGCCTACTACATAAGTATCTTACTGTACATATCTCTGCATGTGTATGTGTAGTCACATGTATATCTATATATACATATATATATATATATATATATATATATATATATATATATATATGTGTGTGTGTGTGTGTGTGTGTGTGTGTGTGTGTGTGTGTGTGTGTGTGTGTGTGTATGTATATGTATATATATATATATATATATATATATATATCTATATATATATATAGATATATATAGATATATATGTATATATAGATATATATATATATATATATATATATATATATATATATATATATATATATATATATATATATATATATATATATATATATCTGCATCTGCATATATGTGTCTGTGTATATGTATCCTGGGGATGTTGATAGCTTCCACATTTTGCATTTCTTATGGGAGCCAGACTGTACTGCATGATATGTTATCAATACTAGCCTGACATCATACAAGTGGGATGTAGTACTGTTAACATCTTGTGCCCATGTTGTGTCAGGTCCTGGTTATGGGATCTACAACTGACACTGGGTGACACTGATGTGTAATACCTCATTATTCAGAGCAACTGTATATCATTCTTATATTCCTGGGCACAGTGTTGGTATATGACAGACCTGTGGGAGGAATGTTTATTAGCACTACCTGAATGTTCCCACACACAGTACCACGTTCCACATTACTATTATGCACATACATCTCACTTTGTTACTGTACACACTCTGACCACAGATTAACAAGTTGGGGTGTAAATGGGACATATGTGGCTTCTTAGTCACATAAGGTATTGGGGAGTTGCTGGTATGCCAGGTTTGTTGTCATAGATGTGTGTCAATCAGTTGTATTTCCTGTTTGCTGCCTATAAATCTGGGATCATCCCACTGATTTCCCAGGGGGACAGGTTGATAGGCAATAGATATGGGCCACTTTAATAGACATTCTGGACATATCTGTACAGTTGTACTTGGTAGTGTATTGCAGGGCGGACGTGTTTGGCTGTGGGGGGGGTATGCCAATTCGTACAAGACGTATATTGTTTGGGGCCTCTCAACACCATTAACGGTGCATGTGGACATATATGTTTCTGTTAATCTACCATTGCTATCTACAGATGTATGGCCATATATACCTGTATACCTATATATATCTGCTTACGTATATGTAACTATGTCTGTATATACCTACATAGATATATATTGTATATGTAGACATATAGGTGTAGACATATATATGTGTCGATGTAGGCAATTGCATGTATATATGTTCATATATATTTATATATATGTATATATTTCTAAAGATTATATATATATATATATATATATATATATATATATATATATATATATATATGTGTGTGTGTGTGTGTGTGTGTGTGTGTGTTGCATCTGTTTAGATATTAATATAGTTACACACACACCTACATCTAAATGTTGGTATACATTCTCTACTGTTGCATGACTGGGCTGGATGATATGTTTTTGAAAATATCAGATTTATGTATATCTGGCATTGCTTAGTGGTAAACCACTTTGTCTATGGTGTGCAGGGTTCTGGGTTTGAGCTTTGCAGAGGCTGTCTATTTTATTGCTGGGCAGAACATGGGCCATTGGATACAGAGTGATTAAGGCACTTTAAAACAGTTGTAAAAGGGTTTGAGCAAGTTTGCATGGAGGTAAGCACTGCTAACTTCCATTTACCGTTTCTTATACTCATTTAGCTTCTAAATTGCTTAATGTGTGTAGGCATTGCTTACCCCTCTGCAAACAGGCTTAAACCCACTTACTGCTGCTTAAAAGTGCTTACTGTCACTTACCCCTGAGCTAATGTCTTTAAATGAAAAGAAAAGAAAAAGGGGTTGATAGGAAAGTGGTGAAAAAGGGGCACAAGGAGGGAAAGACAGTAGGGAAAATAGCTAGGGATGGGCAGAAAGGGTGTAGGGAAGGCCCATTGCTGTCCATTTCTTCTACAGCAACAGCTGTGCATATACACTGAATTTGGAGGTAGATTTGAACACTCAAACCCCTGCGAGAGGGGTGAGGACAACAATAATAAGTTGTGATGCCAATTGGACCAGATTACATGTGTCCAGTGGACACGTGTGCGAAAAGGACAGCTATGTATGGGGCATGATTTTTTTGTGGGAACAGATTGCCCTTTTTCTTTTTTTTCAGGTGAGAGTGGGATGTTGGGGAGGGGTAGTAGGTATATCTGGTAAGTTGGGTAGGTTAACAGACAAGACACAAAAGACGTATACAGGGGCTGTATATGACACATGTGGGGACTAAACACCTTGATGGGGAGGGGTGTTGAGATATCAGAAGCCTACAAGCCCCCTAGTGGTTACAGTGGGACTGTGGTCCCCATCTATGGGCAGTCAGCACTGCACCTTCACAGCCCCAAAGGTGCCTGTGCTGGAGGCTGAGCCAGAGAGCCAGGCTGACTCTCTAATCACGACACGTGGCGCTCGAGCTGGCATAGAAGATCACAGAACTGCTAGTTGATTGCTCTACGCACCATGACCCCGACCTGGCAATGGGTGACAGGTGCCTGTCCGTGACCACTCCCGGGGGGGGTGAACCCCATCCCCTGAGGCGGTTCCACCCAAAGGTGTTGCAGGACCAACGGACCGGGAGGTCTGGGGTTGGGCCCCAGACATGCTGCTGCCCGGTGCCTCGGCCAGCTGAGGTGGGTCCACTGGGACCGGCCGTCTCAAGCGTGCTATAATGTTTAGATTTCAACATCATATATGGGTTAGTAATGGTCAACACATTCCAGGGTTAGGTATAACAGCATCCATAGATATTCCCATTAACCCAGACACCAGATACGGAACAGTTGCATAGCAAACAAAACACATACATATATGGGACCACAGTGGTAATAAGAACAGCATGCAGGTACGTTGACGGCCCCATGCCAACAATGTTGGAATAATTCAATATGGCACATGCATGGGAACCATTAAAATATTTATCAAACAATTGGACATTATCAGAGTTAGTACATACCAGTTGGGGTAGGTATGTTGATTATTGTTGGAAATAAGGAGGGGAGGGGAGAAAGATGTCAATTAACAAGTAGTATAGTCCTGTAATCCACATCACTTTCCTAGTCAGTGGTGTTATCTGTCAAACTGAGGAAACTGTTAAAACTCGACTACTGACTGAAAAACAAACTGCTGGCTCTTCTTATCCACCAAAAAAACCCACTTTTAATGTAAAACTTTCGACAGTTAAAAAACAATAAACTATAAAGTTAGTGCTTTCATCTTACTCTAGTAAGTAAGACTTCTTCAGACAATATAAAAAATTAATTAATAATCTTATATACCTGAGAAGGTGTCACATGGTGCTGGGATACACTTTTAAAAGGTATACTAACCCTACTAAAATATGAAAATCATACTAGAACTATCAAGATAGAAGGAAATGGTCAAGAATTATTATGATATAACATACATTAAATGTTAAAATTATTCATAAGAAAAACATTTAAAACTGAATGTATCAACTAAACAAATTACATATATAATCTATTCTATCAAAATGTGTTATGCTATTAAACTATTGCAATTGTTGGTGTAGCTGAAACACTGAAATACTATGAGTACTTGTTACAATTAGACAAACCTTCATCTCAGGATGCTCTTTAGATTTAATAGGCAAGCTAGTGAGATCTTATCGTTCAAACCCGGTGGGTTATAGGCATTTAGTCTAATCTGTCACATGAGTTCACCAAGTTCTAAAACTAGACTCACGTGCCCCTTCTAGAGTTGTAGTGTATTTGGTCTATTACCTTGAAAGTGAAACTAAGGTCAGAATATTCATATATATGCTTAGCTAAAGCATTTTCCATTTCCCCTTCCTGATGTTGTACATGTGTTTGTATATTCTGTCCTTTAATTTACGATCCGTCTTGCCTATATAAAAAGCAAGAACAGGATCTACAGCTTGCCAGGTACACCACCCCCTTGGCTAGACAATTAAATCTGCACTTGATGTTATACTTTCTCCCCCAAATAGTGAAGGTACCCCCTACTCCTATGAATTTACAATAGGCACAACTTTCACATACGTACTCATACACCCGGATTCCGGGTTGATGTTTTGCGCTATGCTATCCAACTTTTTCTGCACAGACAGAGAGTGTACTGTACCAGTACAGGTTATATCGGTCTGTATTTCTCAGCACAGTGTTCGTACCCAACGTACCTGTGGGAGCAATGTTTGTTAACACTACCTAGGGTTGCCACCTTTTAACAAGGGCAAAGTGGGACATGGGGGTGTGGTCAACAGGATAGAGGTGTGGCCAACATGGCACTGGCCACACCCCCACCACGACATCACCAGAGTTGTTAAAGGAGATGCAGTATTAGTTATGGATGCAACATTGTGACATTACAGCATACTGAAAACTCAAACCATTTAAATGAAGTGAACTATTACTGCAAACACCCACTAATCAGTTGTAACAATAAATAAACTTTAAAGGAATAAAAAACACACTACTCATTAAACAGACACTTGTTTATTTAAAAAGTTAAAAAATTCATAAACCAACCATTGCTATTCAGAAAGAATACTTAAAAAAATTCTACATACCACATACAAGCCAAGAATAAAATTAAGACTTATTGTCAATTAAAGCTAAAGCAAAGAAAAACACAAAACTACATACCCTAGTACTACATATGCACCCTAGCAAATTAATGCTAAACAAAGAAAAACACAAAATTACGAACTGCACCCTAGTACTTTATACTGCACACTAGTACAAGAAATCACTTTTTTTTAAAAGTGTATTTTGAATTTGATTTTATGGCTTGAAGAAGGGCCAGATTTGAAACAATATTTGAGTAAAAGTCACAACATTTCATCCGGTAATTTACACTCATCATTAGTTCAGCTTTTAACAAGTCCACACTACATTGGTTTCGCACATCTGTCCATTTACATTTCACCAATGAAAAAACTCTTTCTGCAAATGCGTTTGGGGGCGGTATAGATAAAACCCTAGCAATTACCGGATAGAGTGTAGTCAGTTCAGGCCCTTCTTTGAAAAGCTTCAGCCACTTCTCTCCTGGGGTCAAGTTTGTGTTACATAACTGTTCGAGAGAGGGCCTAATTGCCAAGTAGTCCCTAAAAAGACAATCTTCATCTACATCCTGCAGACTCAGGGCAGTGGTCACATTAAGCAAGTCACTGAAGGCAAATGGCTCATTTAGAGATAATTTAGATAGTGTAAACAAGTAGTTGCTTTCAGTATAATCAAACCACTGCTCCAGTTATTTCGCTGCTGTCTCCAAGAACAGAATGAAGTCTCTTTTCAGTTTGTTAGCAGAAGTGCTGTCTAATGTGCTCATAAGTGCCCTAAGTTTCCCTCTAAAGAAAGCACCTTCAGCTCTTGCCTGCAGTTTTTGCTTCAGAGAGACCATTACACAAAAAGTTTCCATGGCAGTAAGTGCTGATTTTTCTAATGTACTTATATGTTCATTAAAATCAACAAGAACAGCACAGAGAAAGTGCAAATAGTACTGGTGCAGCATAGGCAATTCATTCTCACCATGTTCATTAGCTGAAAAGTACTGCCATATCTGCGGGGGGTCTCCTCTTCTCCCTGAGAGAGGAAATAGGACTGGAGCACTGGGAGATTTTTCACTACTCTTTCAATGGCTGGGAGTAGTGACAGCCACCTTGTTGGCACATGTCTTAACAGACTCTCAAATTCCATGCCACAAAACTCAAAGAAGTCTTTCAAGTCTCTGGTCCTTGTGGCCGAACCTGAGAAGTGGCTGAAAAGTCTCATTACAAATGCTTCCACGTCATATGGTAGTTGTGCTGCAGCTTTTTTGGCTGCATTGTGAATGATATGGGCAACACAGTTAGCCTTCTGGAGTGCTGGGCACTTTTCTTTTAATCTGGTATATACACCAGATTTCTTCCCATAGTTCACACTGGCATTATCAGCCCCATAAGCTGAAATATGGTTCCAGGGCAAGGAGTGCCTTTCCATAATGTTGGAAATTTGCTGTGAAATAGCCTGTGCTGATTCATCAGGGTCTTCATAGAAGTCCAAAAGGCCATTCACCACCCCTTCTTCTTTAGAAAAATACCTCACAACAAGGGGAAATAATTTTATGTTCCCCTTGTTGGAAGCATCGGTTGAAATTGCAAATGAAGTACCTGGTTTTTGAAGGTTATGCAGGAGGCATTCCAATGAGTGTGGTCCCAAAACATTTTCAACTATGGCTTCAGCCTTGGTTCTGCCACAAGATAGTTTCTTTGCAGTGTCTGAGTCACTGTACAACTGGCTGGCCAACTTTACTGCACAGTCCAAGCTGTTATACGAAATATTGTGCTTAACAGCATGGAAAACCTCAGAGGCTTCTGCTGCAATGATCCTAAGTTCTGGTCCCTCAAGGTTTGCATTCCTTGCCCACTTTGTCATCAGGTGAGTGGATTTAGCTTGAAGAATGGCAGTCTTATGTTGTTCAGTTGCCTCATGTCGTGCAACATCATTTCTTCCACTGTGGGTCACTAGAAATTCTTTCTTGCAGTATCTGCAGAATGCTTTGACATCAGTGCATCTCTCGATCCAGTCAAATTCTGTTTTCCAAACGTCCTGCCACTTGCACATTCTCTTGCTGCTGGTTGACTGTGATGAAACTGCTGCTCTCTTCATGCTTGAATCTGTACTTACCTGATATGGAACATATTTACAACACTGTGTTAGTAGGGTGCAGTAACATACGGCTGCACAGCACAAATGAACTGGCTTAAAAAACATTGGCACACAAAAAACTGGCTCAAAAAACATTGGCACATGAAAGAACTGGCTTGAAAAACATTGGCACATAAAAGAACTGGCTCGAAAAACATTGGCATGCGAAAGAACTGGCTTGAAAAACATTGGCATGTGAAAGAACTGGCTCGAAAAACATTGACATGCGAAAGAACTGGCTTGAAAAACATTGGCATGCGAAAGAACTGGCTCGAAAAACATTGACATGTGAAAGAACTGGCTCGAAAAACATTGGCACACAAAAGAACTGGCTTGAAAAACATTGGCATGTGAAAGAACTGGCTTGAAAACCATTGGCATGTGAAAGAACTGGCCTGAAAAACATTGGCATGCAAAAGAACTGGCTCGAAAAACATTGGCATGTGAAAGAACTGGCTCGAAAAACATTGGCATGTGAAAGAACTGGCTCAAAAAACATTGGCACACAAAAGAACTGGCTTGAAAAACATTGGCATGTGAAAGAACTGGCCTGAAAAACATTGGCATGCGAAAGAACCGAGGAATGGAGCAAAAGAGTTTACAAACAGTTTGAAAAAGGTCAAATAGTAAAGGAGGTAATGTAGGGGGCATTTTGGCCATTGAAAACTAACATTAATACAGCTTGTAGAAAATTAAATGCATTATTTTTACCACTGAACATGCCCACCTCACCCCACCCCTCAAGACAAAAAAAGGTAACCACATGTGGATACCATAGACCTGATTTAGCTTTTGACCACAGCAGTTAAAAGAAATGTATGGCACTAATTTACACAGCGCAATGATCTATTAATGAACATGCCCAACAGCAGCACTGGTCGTAATTGGATTATAATGAAAACAGTACATAAGTATGTTGAAGACATCACTAAAACACCAAATACAAACTTTGCTACTTATAAACACAAACTACCCTGTAACAACGACATGGTTTAGCACAATCTCAAATACATTGCATTAACTTCTGAGCATCCATCCACAAAAAAAATGAAACAGGAAAGTCCATAAACATTTTAACTTTTAAAAATACTTCTTGCAAGAGAAGTAATATAAACTACAATGTACAGCAGACTCCATGGGCTCCTTTTACCTCAAAACATAGCAATTAAGAGTAATTTATCCAGCACAGCAATGCAATAAACAGGCCCAAGTAAAAACAACACACCCATATTCACATTACAAGCAAAGCAGTACATTTTAACCTTATTAAAAATGCATAATAAGTTAAATGCACACATTTATAAGTATAAATGAAAACAATCTTGAAACAGCTTCGGCAAATTGGCAACATGTACCTACTAGAATAATAAATGAATTACATTAACTGTTAACATTCCCCCTCAAAAGGTAGACTTGTACCATATACACATGGACTTGCAGGAACTAACAGTAAAAATTACCTAAACAGTATATCGTAACTTCCTGAAAACAGCATTAAATTGCGCACATTTCCATACAAAAAAGTGCAAACTATGCTCGAACATTTTCTATCTGCAAACAGACAATACCCAGAAAAAGCTACGACAATAGAAATGCATCACACTAAATTTATATTTCACTGCCCCCCAACAGAAACAAACAACTTCTATACACAGTTCAGCCTTTTAAAAGTAATGCTTCCAAATCATACCCCCAAGAATAATAACAATTACATATATATTCAGGTTTTATATCTTTAAAAACTACTACTCAAAAATATCAAAATACCCACTGCACAGATTTAAATACTGCGTACTGCACCCACCATCTACCTCTAAACATTAAAAAATTAAACCACAATATATTCCCATTTTAAACTAGTACTCAAAAGTCTCAAAATAACCACTGCACAGATTTAAATACTGCATACTACATCCCCATCCACCTCTAAACATTAAAAACTTAAATAAAGCACACTATTCCTATTTTAAATAACTAAAGCCACAAAATGCAAGTATCTACTTACCACTATCACAGTTATTGCTGGGCTAGCTTGCTTCCTTCCTGCTGGAATGGCTAGTTGGTTGTTCAAGTAGTGGCTGGGCTGGCTGGCAGGCTCCCTTGCTGGCTTCTTTCCTGGCTGGCTGGTCTCTTGGCTGGCTTCTTTCCTGGCTGGCTTCTTTCCTGGCTGGCTGGCTTCTTGACTGGCTTTTTTCCTGGCTGGCTGGGCTGGCTGGAGAAATAGAATCAGATCTTCGCAGCTAGCTAGCTGGCTGGCTTCTTGGTTGGCTTCTTGGCTGGCTGGCTTCTTGGCTGGCTGCCTTCTTGGCTGGCTTCTTTCCTGGCTGGGCTGGCTGGAGAAATAGAATCAGATCTTCACAGCTGCTGTAGAGCTTAGTGCTCTACAGCTGCGACCTTTATGGGGCTCTTCTGAGCAAGTTCCCGCCCCCTCCAATCCCTGCAGCCAATTACTGTGCTGCATTACCACCCAGACCTAGCAGGGAATCCCTCTAACTGCAGGTCCAGGTGGTGACGTAGCCACATTGCCGTGGAAAAAAACGGAAGTATTTTCATTTTTTCCACGTCAATTGAATTCGCCATTGCGAAAAGGGGAAAACGGGACTTTTAAAGTCCCACGCTCGGTGACTGCGGGAAGCGGGATGAGAGGCCTCAACCCGTGAGTGTCCCGCTGACAACGGGATGGGTGGCAACCTTAACACTACCTGATTGTTGCCACACAAGGTTCCAGATTACACATTAGTATTATGCACACACACATCTCACTCTGTTATTGTACACACTCCGGTCACAGCTTGACAACATGGGAGTGTAGATAGGACATATTTGAAATATTACTCTCCTAACAGTTTCGGGAGTTGCTACAGTGACAGGTGTTTTCTCATGATGGTTGGCAATCACTTGTATTCCCTATTTGCTGGCTACACATCTGGGATCATCCCACAGACTTACCAGGGGGACCGGGGGATAGGCAGCAGATATGGGCACATATACTGGACATTCTGGCCTCATGTGTACAGTTGTGGGGTATGAATCTGTATGCAGTCTAATTCCACTCTGAGGATTCAGGTCATGGCTGTGTCTGCTACAACTTAAACACTGTCCATCACAGTTGTGTCGATATTGCTTTATATCTCCAATCTGCTTTCTGTCTTATTAATCCCCTGTGCTTATGCATTCTGACCTTGTATAACAACTCTCTTATACAGATTTCCTAGACAATTATATGTTGTAGGAGAGTGTTGGTGACACTGATGTGTAATACCTCATTATTCAGAGCAACTGTATATAATTCTTGTATTAATGGGCACAGTGTTGGTATATGACAGACCTATGGTAGGAATGTTTATTAGCACTACCTGAATGTTCCCACACACAGTACCACGTTCCACATTAGTATTATGCACATACATCTCACTTTGTCACTGTACACACTCTGACCACAGCTTAACAAGTTGGGGTGTAAATGGGACATATGTGGCTTCTTAGTCACATAAGGTATTGGGGAGTTGCTGGTGTGCCAGGTTTGCTGTCATAGATGCGTGTCATTCAGTTGTATTTCATGTTTGCTGCCTATACATCTGGGATCATCCCACTGATTTCCCAGGGGGACAGGTTGATAGGCAATAGATATGGGCCACTTTAATAGACATTATGGGCATATCTGTACAGTTGTGGGGTATGGTTCTGTATGCAGACTACTACCACTGGCAGGATTCAAACTGTAGCTGTGTGTGCTAAAAAAAACAACAGCTCACATCTCAGTTGCATGTGCTATTCGGTTTTTGTTGTCTGCATTTTCCCTGATAACTGTCTATGTGTCTCTCAGTTGTACTAAATGGCTTCTGGGGATTACACCTGTCATATACAGGCATTCCTACACATTCAATTTATGGTGCATGGTGTGGGTAACAGTGCTTAATACTACAGTACTATTACATGATTGCAAATCTACATTACCATATGATACCAGAATATACACATGCAGTCCAGCAGTTAGACTTTTGTCAGGATATTACATTTTTATTGCCATACAAACAATATGAGACTCTTCCTGCCATATTATCTAGTGTATGCAGTACTTGCCTTGAACAAGGTTTTATACTAGCAATTAATTTACTACTGCTTTTATTTTTATTTCCTATGACAGTAAAAGCATGAGTATTACTGGCCTGCCTCACTTTGCAAACATGCCAGGCGGCAGATGTGGGCCTCCAGGTTCACGGCCCACTCTGTTGCAGCTGTAGGGGACATAACAGGAATATTTAGCCATACCTATCCACGATATACCTGAGCTGGCACTTATTGCACACATACCGGGGTGATACTTACACATGTCTGGTACATCCCCTGATGCTCTAGCTTCTTGGAACCACTCCTCCAAGAGGTCCCCCTTCCTCTGCTTCAGGTCAGCATAGTGGTGCCTGACCTGCTCACCAGTTTGGGGTATGCCAGTGGCATTGGTGAGGTCGCTGGTGAGATGGTCCCTGGCCTCCACCTTATATTGGGAGCCCTGGTACTAGCCATGCAGCAGTATCTGAGCATGGTCTTTAACTAGGAGTCCTGCCATGACCTTGGACTTCTGGATGCACCAGCACTGCACCCAAAAATGCACTCCTTCTCCCCTTACTGCCATAGTGCCTGCAAGGGGAAGCTACAACCAGTTATGAGATGTATTCCCACCTCTTGGGTTTAAATAGGGCTTATTTCCAGCACTTTTCCATTATTGGCTGGTTTTGAAAAGGCTAAGCTATGGGCAAACCTGCTTACCTAAGGCTGGCATTGTTTAAAGGGGTATACCACTGGGCACAAAGAGTTAGCTGGTCTACATGTTGCTCACATCTCCTATGCAGGCCTGTGCAATGCTTAGCATTGCTTACATTAGACTTTAATTATAATGCCTTTTTGGCATTGTGTTATTATTCATTACACTTTATATGTATGCCTAGTATGCCTGATTGATGTGTACATACACTCTGTGGGGTCCTTGTGTTTTATTGGGGACTTTAACACTCTGTTACAATTACACCTCACTTCTGGGCTTACTGCTGTACTCCAGTTTACATATTTATGTTCTGTAGTAGGTTATGGCACATATGACTGTATACTGATGCCTTTGACAGGTTCGGTTTGGTTATACTATGGTGGGGACATGTTTACTACTACCTCATTCTTCTGTATTTCTGGATGGCTTGGTGGATAACTACATGGACTATGGTGTATAGGGTCCTGGGTTTGAGACTTGCATGGCTGTTTATTTTGTTGATGGGCAGGACAAGGGCCATTGGATACAGAGTGATTAAGGCAATTTTGACCAGTTGTAAGTGGGTTTGCGCGATGGTAAGCACTACTAACCTGCCGTTATATCTGCTTACATAGAGTTAGCTTTAGAATTGCTTAGCCAGTGTAGGCATTGCTTACCACCACACAAACGGGCTTACACCTGCTAACTAGTTCTTAATTATGCTTACTACTGCTTATTTGTGCTTAGATCTGCTTACTAGTGCCTTATTCATTATGATACTGACACCTCACATGTGCATTTACTGCAGTACTCCAGTTCATAATTATATGTTATTTAGTGGGTTATGCAACAAAAATATTGGTCATAATGTGCTTTGCCATGTAAAATAGAATGTGCTGCAGTGAGACTCGAACCAGGAATGCCTGCGCATTAGGCAAATGCTCTGCTCACTACACTATTGCTATGCTGCTTCATTTGTTTATATCTTTGTTGTTATCCTGTTCAGCCTTTTAAGCTGCTTTAACCGTAGCTAAGTGATGGGCACACCTGTGCACCTACAGTTAGCTTCAATTGGATTTTTAAAAAAAAAAATTAGGGTTTCTTCATTTTATTACTACATTCTGTTGCTGTTATACACAAAGGAGACTTTTGGGGATATGCGGACATCTGTGAGCGGTCTCGCTCATTGCATACCCCTTTCTACTGATCTACATTGCAGGGGGGTGTTTATTCTGAGAGCTCGGCTCTCAGACACGCCCCCTGCACTCTTACACGCTCCATGTAAGCCTAAGAGCTTAGGCAGTGCGCCTTATTAATATGCATGGCACGCTGCCATCCTGCTCCTAAATGGTCGCTTCCGTGCAGAAGTTTAGTAAATCCGGGGGTGAGACTTTGAATATTTTCACACTAAATTAAGGTGGTTATTTTTCATAACCACTAGATGGAGCTGATGAGCATTTCATAAAGCAGTAGCGATCTCTTTACCCATACAGTGAATTGAAATGTATTTTATAAAATTATTTTCATGATGTATTACCAAATGGTCAAAATTTCTTCAAAGTTTTAGTTATAAGATGTGGCATTTTTATAGATCTGAGATCAAATTGCATGCTTTGGGAAGTTACACATTGATGGTTATTTCTTTTCTATTACTCTGACAAAGTTGTAACAGTGAAACTAGACTGCCTTTTCCCTGTTTTTCCATTGAAAACTAACTAAAACATGCTGCACTTTCCCTATATCTTGGAGACCTTTTTTGTTGGTTGTATGTATACTGTCTCTCTCTCTCACACACACACATATCTATCTATCTATCTATCTATCTATCTATCTATCTATCTATCTATCTATCTATCAATCTATCTATCTATCTATCATCTATCTATCTATTTATCTGTCTGTCTGTCTATCTATCTATCTATCTATCTATCTATCTATCTATCTATCTATCTAAAGCATTCTGTGAGCTAGGACTCCAAAGGACAACAGAAATCATGAATTCAATTTCACCAAAAGTTTCAAAAGGCAGCAGTTAAAAACTTCATGAGAGAAATTATAGTACTTTAACATAAATGACTTTCAACTTCATTTTACTGCAGTGCATTTTTGTTAAAGTAATAATTATTGGATAACTTTTTACACTAAGACAACACAGTGAGGCAACATCTTAAAATAACTAAGTATTATAAACATAGTGCATATAAATTGCATTACTACACCATCAGTTATATATACCTGTTTGCAGGATTCATCATGGAAGTATTTTATTCAGTACTCTTTGAGTTTGCAAAAGATTGATGTAACTCTTTATCATGCATCCTGGATAAAAATGAATGTGACTTAAATGTATGTTAACAAATTTAAAAAGTTTTGGTGAGAAAGATTTACGTAGCCACCTGGTCCAATGGGAGCTTTGACTTCAATTTGAGGTCGACAAACTTGAAGATGACTGGCGAAGGATACAGCACAAGTGGCTTTGTTGCAGTCTGTCTGAGGATAAGCTTGTCTTGAATAGCATTTTTTAGCTTATCATTCTGAAATCTTATTGAAGATGCCTAAGCAGTAATGTCAGGAGATCTCATAGCAGCAAACTCACCATCTTCACTCTTCCACATGGTAGGGAGGCTGTGTAGTAAAGATTGTCTCACAATGTCAAAGACTTTAGCAGCTGAAGAATGCAGCTTAGTTGCTCAGTATTTGACTGTCAAGCTTGCCCTCAGCAGATCATAGCCCATAAGTCTCTAGTCAAGGATTTATTTGCATCCTACATGTATTGGACCTGCTTGCTGTTTGCTGTGAGTTTTCTAGCCCTAATTATGATTTTGATTTTATTTTAGTTATTTCCTACCTGTGCACCTCTACTTCTGCACTAGATCCTTAACCTACCTGTGCACCTCTACTTCTGCACCAGATTCTTGACCTACCTGTGCACCTCTACTTGTGCACTAGATCCTTGACCTACCAGTTATGTGTCAGCTTGTTTGGAAACACTGATCATGTGTGTTATCACCTTATACCTCTCTTGAGGATGGAGAATTTCCATCCCAACTAAAGTAGGCCCTGGCTATTCTAGTTCTCCAGAATATGAGGTTATATCCCAGTGATCTGGGTAACTACTGTCCCACCTCAAAATTTCTATTTAAAAGCATGACTTTAAGAAACGAGTTCACCTACAACCCTTTCCAGACTAGATTCCATGCTAGGCATAGTACTGAGATGGGGCTTGCTAGGGTCTGTAATAATGTCTTTTTGGTAAGGGATAACCATCCTTATTCTTTTCTAGTCTTGTTAGATCTCTCATACGCAGATGAGACTGGAGACTATTACACTACTTTTGACAGAAAGACAAACTACTGCAGCATCTCTGGTGTAGTCATGGCTTGGTTTGTGCCTTTCAGGAATAAATTCCTCAGCTTCCTATTCTGTGGACTGTGTTGTCCCACAGGAGTCTTAACTAGGCCACTTATTGTTCACCATATGCATGCTACCTCAGGGAGACATTATCAAGCTGAGATGGTTGCAATAGTATTGCTATGCTGATGACACAAAGTTTTTGCTCTTATTACATCAGGAATCTGCATTAGCTATTAACCTGTTAACTGTAAATTTTAAATGTTTGCATGCTTGGATTCTCAATAAGTGGATCGAGCTTAACACCTCTAAGACAGGTGTAAATGTCACTCATGCCACCTTAAGGATTTTTAATGCCTATTTTGTCTATAAGCATCACCTACAGTATAAATTTATATCAAAGTGTGTGCAACTCAAGATGATTATTAACAAGTAGCCGACACTAAAGGATGATAATTCAGTTCTTGTCAAATGCCTTTGTTTCCATTTTAGGAATATCACCAATATCAAACACTTTATGTAATCGTCATATTTCCATATTGTGCTACATTCCTAATATTCTCTTAGATGGACTACTTTAATGTCTGTTCTTTGGACCACCAGAGACAGAACTTGACCACCTGCAGTTTTTACAAAAGTATGTCACCTAATTACTTACTTAGGTGTTTAACTTCTACCACATAATGCTTGGTCCCTGTGAACTACACTGGTTGCCTGTAAAGCAGTGTATCATAGTTAAACCTTTTCCTGTATAAGTATATCTAGTCCAAACATGCTTTAGTCTATCTCATGTACAGAATCTCTTGACCTGGTATTATCTGACATCATTCCTGAGCTCAGTCTCCTAGGGGCTGCTAGCAGGTTTACAATGTACCTTGAGTCATATAGAACTGCCTGGCAGTTAGTACATTGAATTAAGATCCTGATTTGTCAGTGGGCCCTTTCTGTATTCAAGGGTACACAATTTGATTTTTCCCATCTCCTTTATCTACTGAGTAACTCTAAGCAAGTCACTTAGCCAGACAAGTGCTCCTGGGTTACCCCCGAAAGGGGACACTTTGTCCAGTGGCCTTACCTTGCTAACAAATAAAAAAAAACAGAACTCATGGTTTTGTACTTCTGGAACCTGCAAATTGGTTGGCTGAAACAGTGTCCAGTGCTGGGCTGCTATAAGGACTCTTTAAAAACTTATTAATCTGTCCTTTCTTTTAACTAACATCTTCATAGGTTCATAGGTGTATACTAGGCTAATGGCCCTGGAGCCTTTACAAGCCTAGTCCTTAGAAGTGCACTGGCATTGTGCCGCCCAACATTAGTTCCCAGTGCTTCTGTCAAGTAGACCAACTGCAGTAATCCCCGGAGAGAACTTTCTATTTCCCATCCACTCATCAAGATTTCTCTTGAAGAGGACCACTGAGGTGCTCTGCTTGACATGTATGGGAAGTGTATACCAGAGCATGGGCAGTTTCTGGGTTATGAACCTGTCCCTCCAGCATAATCTGTTGATTGTGGTAATGAGATTGAGGTCTCTGGAGTGTGTGGTGCAGAAGGATTGGGACTTCTTTAGATTTAGCATTTCTAACAGAGCTGGGTCAGACATGGCTTTGTAAGTCAAGCAGAGATCACCTCTTAGTAGACGATATGAGACACAGAACAGCTGGAGTTTTTTGAGTCTGTCCATGTAGGACATGTGTTTAAGGCCTAGGATCCTCTTCGTGAGGTACTTTTGTGGCCTCTCCAGGTGTTGCAGGTGTCTAATGAGGTACATGCCAAAGGGGCATTATACTCTATGACTGGTCAAATGAGGGAAGAGTAGAGAGAAATGATGACCTCTTTCTTCCTGGATACAACACCCTTGGTAATGAGATGTGCCACACAGAAGGATTTTCTGACCACAGTGACAATGTAGTGGTTGAAGGAGAGGCTGCTGTCAACCTGTGTCCCCAGATGTCTTATAACACCTTCAGTGTTCAGTGGGCTCACATTGATGTGATAATTGGTGGGAACTGAGTTTTTCCCAAAGGGGGTGATGACGTATTTTCTGGCATTAAGCTTAAGGCCATGCTTTCAACGCCAGTCATTGGTCTCAGTGAGGCCTTTCTGTAGGATGTCTGCATCACCTGGGGAGTTAAAAATGGCTCCCAGCTTGCAGTCGTCTGCGAACCTGGTCAGCCAGAGTCCCTCCATGTTGGCCTGGACTTCTGAAAAGTAGATGCCAAACAGGAGAGGACCCAGGACCAGTCCCTGTGGGACTCCACTCGTGACTGGTCGGCAATTTGACTTGGAGTCTGCTACTTTCACATTGTGGGTTCTATCTGTGAGCCAATTTGCAACCCACCAAACAATATAGGAGTTGATGCCTAGTTTGATGAGTTTATCTATAATTCTTGAGTGAGGAATGGTATCAAAGACCTTGGCCAGATCGAGGTAGGCTGTATGAACTGCCTTACCCTCATCCACAGCTCTGGTGACTAACTCAAAGAAGTCAACCAGGTTGAGCAGGTATGAGCTACCTTTCACAAAACCAGACTGTGTGGGATTTAGAGTTTGGAGATTCCCTATATTCTTGTTAATTAGATCCATGATGATGCGCTCCATAGCCTTACATATCAGACTTGTCAGGCTAATGGGACAGTAATTTCCAGGGTCTATAGTCACTCCTCCTTTATTGAGAGGGATGGCTGTAGCAGTGTGCCGTTCCGTAGGGGCAAAGCCTGTGGTGAGGCTGTGAGTGAACAGGTCCTTTGGGGGAGGGTAAAGTTGGCACTGAATCTGTCGGCCAGTGTTGGCAATATCTGTTGGCTCGGTATAGGAGTTACCATTGTGCAGTAACTCAGAGCAAATCTGGGTATTGCCATAGAGATTCTTGATACAACTATATTAGGCTTTGTGGTTGTTTTTAGTGTCTGCTGCAATTCTGCCTTCATAGCTGGCTTTGGAGGTTTTGATGAGGGATCTCAACTTTTTGTTGATGCCAATAAGTGAATTTTTCTAGTCTTGGGACTTCACCTTTTTCTGCAACAGTTTCTTTCTTCTGTTGTACAGTTTATTAATGGCAGGGGACCACCAAATTGGCTTCCTTTTTTTGGAGGAGAGGTTCTTGGTTTTGTTGGGCATGGTTAGTTCCATGCATTTATGTAAGTGTTTGTACAGTGCATTGATGTATGATTTGGCAGTCATGTATCTATTTTCCATATGCATGGGTGCTGTGAAGTTAGCCACCTCTGTTTTTAGGAATCCAAAGTCAACTTTGGAGAAGTTTTTCATGGTGGATACCTTTGTGGGGGGGGGGGGGGGTGAGATGTGAATTTCCATGGTGATTGGTTTGTGGTCAGATCTAACCAGGGAGAAATTAACTATTGGTGTAGAGCAATGGTTGCCCATGTTGGTAATAACCAGGTCAAGGATGTTGCTTCCTCTAGTGGGAGTAAGAATGAGCTGGTCCAGGGCATTGGAAATGATGAATTCCAGGAAGCGTTGGGCCAGTGCATTGGTGCATAAGTAGTTTCCCCAGTTGATGGAGGGGAAGTTGAAGTTACCTAGTATGAGAGTGTTGGGTTGGATCTTAATGGTTTCCAGGGTGCTCAGGAATGTGGAGTGAGAGTTTTGGGACATGGCTGGGGACCTAGAGCAGGCTACGACCTGAATCGCCATCTTACCCAATGTTAGTTGTACCTGGAGTATCTGAGATGCATCATGCTGGGCTACTAGTCTGGAGGTGTACATATCCTTTATGAATATGGAGACACCACCACCTTTGGAGATACGATCCATATTCATATATGTGGAATGAGTTATAACCAGGTAGTGCAGGGATGCTTTCTGCTGCTTTAAACCAGGTCTCCATTACAGCACAAATGTCGATGTTCTCCATTTTGAGGAGTGCTTTGAGTGAGCACATCTTGAGATTTAGACTTCTAGCATTGAGCAGCATAACCCTCAGATTGCATTTATTTATAGCTGTTACAGTGGTAATTTGGTCTTTGGAACACCTCCTAAAAAAAGGCACTATAGGGGTGGCAAGAGCCTTAGCCAGTACCCAGAAGCCCAGGCATGACAGATGCAGGCCGTCTCTGGAAAAGCATTGAGGTCTGTCAGTCATGTCATCCCAAGCAGACAGATAATGGATCCCCTTAGAATGACACCAGAAATTTAGCTAATTGTTGAAGTCAATCATTTTCTTTTTGCACTGTGGTTTCATTCTGGGTGATGGTAGGATGCTGCTCAGGGCTAGGGTCATACCTGCCTGGCTACATAATCCGAGAGCTCCACCATGTCTCTTTTCATGTAGTCCAGGGAGGTGTGTCTCAGGTCACAGCCACATGTACAATGACAGAATTATACTTGTACTTGTTGTGGAGTGACCTAAGTGTGTGTGTTATGTGTCGGATTCTGGCACCTGATAGACAGCTGACTGTTACCTTCTCCTCATTCAGCCTAGTGAGTGGGACATCAGTGTACCTCACTATTGAGTCACCTATGATTATTGATTGGGCAAGCTGTTTTGCCCTAGGGGCTTAGGTTGAGGGGCAAACCATGTACGGGAGCTCTGTGTCTTGTGGTTTGTGCTGTATTGTGGTGGTTGAGTGCATTTCTGCCTTGGATGTCTCTGCTGTTTGGGTAGATTTCTACTGAGAGCCTCCGCAAAGGTGGGTGTGTGGTTCATGTTTTTATGTGAGGGCTGTGATGGTGGGTTTTCTGGAGGGCTATGTGTTCCATGTGGTGTGGTGCAGGTGTTGACCTTCTCCTTTTGACCAGCTATTCTGGTCTTGGCTGGAGTGTTCATGGCTTCCAATTTGGATATATAAGTGCATCTCTCTCAAGTCTGAGTGTCAGAAGGTAAGAGGAGAGGGTTGTCTGTGTACATGAGGCAGCTGCCACACTACCTCAGAATGCCCACGTTCACCAGGTTAATAGGAGAAAGTACAGGGAACTGACTTTTAGACCTGCCAGGAGGGATGGCCGTCATTACTAAGTACTTGGAGCTGGTTCCTTATAGGATGTCTAGTGCTCTGCTTTACATTGAACATTTTATGCTGAAGGTATTGGTGTTTCTTTGTTTTATGTGTTTCATTTTATGTGTGTGTCCTGTTGTTTATCATTTTTGTCATTTTTGTATTCATAATTTGTCAGCATGTATTGTTTTATCTTAACTTATGCATTCTTAATTTTTACTGCTATATTATTATAATCACGTTAGTGTTTGTACTTTTATGTAACACAATACTTAGTTTCAAGCAATGAAGAAACTGTGCTACATAGAACACATTCTTTACTTTTCCTATCCTAATGTTTACTGCTTTCAATTTGTTACATTTTAGCCCTGATATTTCCGGAAATTGCTTAATTTTAGCCACTGATATTTATCATATTGTCTACACTTAACCCACAGCTAAAAAAATATCATCACCTCATTTGCTTCCTTCCACTTTTTAACCTGGTACCACTGTTGGAGAGAGATTTTTTTTTTTTAATTTTCCGTGTCTCCAATTTTCAGTTTTGTCACCGATAGATAAGAAACATTACACTTTTCCATGTCATGTTTAAAAAATAATTTTATACGACTAACATTTTATGAAAGCATTCTCAATGACCTAATAATACATGGATTCCTTTTGTTATGCTGAATCTTTCCCTGTCCTAGGAAATAATCTTAGCAAACGTCCCTGGGTTATGTCTGCCATGGTGAATACCATTTGGCAAAAGTTAGTTAACTGCAAACACCCAGCCAGGGTTACAAAAAAGGGATGTGTGTAAAATGCTCCTCATTGAAAAATTAGGAACAACACTGCATCACAAAAATATTATCTTACTCAAAGTATAAATTGCTTGAAAAGAAAAAGTTTCTAATATAGAACTCTTGCTTTACTTGTGTTTCAAGTACTCTAGCCTTTCATTTCCTTCAAAGTACTCGTTATCTAGTTATAACTTCCAGAGAAAGAGCTCCGTAATGACTTTCATGGCAACTTTACTACTTTGTCAAAACTCAATCTTAGTATTACAGCCTAATTCTGTCAACCCATATAATTATAGGCTCATAGTTAGTTACTAGGAATGCAGTCCAGAAGGTCACTGAGGAGCTCAGCCCAATTTCTCAGTTACCTCAGAGTACAGTAGGCAAAAGGAGGCTAAGGGAATCAAACCCTAGACCTCAGGAAACAGCTTATAGTCTTAATCCTCTGCTCTGGCATTCTGATTTAAAACTATTATAGATAGATTTTCAACTCCTTTATTTGATTTTATTATTTTAATCTGTAATATGTTATATTACATTCTGAATTTCATTCATTAGCAGTTAAGGTAGTTTGGATCGATCACATTGGTGATTGAGTAACAAAAGGTACAGACTACACAATTACAGATGTGTTTGATAGCTATATATAATATAACACATTCAGAAAAACTTGCAGTATAGAATGCATAACCATCTGAATCATATATACAGTCACATCTCTGATTGTATATATGATCCTGCTGTCTGTATTAATCTCCATTTACAGCAAGAATGGACTATTGTAAAACATACTTGCCACTGAAGTATCCACTGAAGTACCTGCTGTTGAATGGAGTATGTAGTAATCAAATTAATTATATGACACAGTTGCCTAAAAACTTGCACACCTAATTATTGATTTATCATAGGGTATGCATGCTATGGGTAAAAGCAATCCTGTGGAAAATTGTACTTGGTTTCATAAGCCAAAGTAAGGTCAAAATTGTTCTGAAATCTGTTTATCAAAACAATGATTGAAAGCAGTATAAAGCAGATCATTACCAACATGATGCACAACAGATTCATGCCTTGCTTATCATAAATCATTCAAATAAACTTTTGTTACATGCTTGAGTAGCCATTCTAGATTGTCATTAGCACTAAAAAGTCAAATAAGTAAACATTAACATATTTAACTATCATGCTTTAATATGCAATGCAGTGACTTTTCTCGTATTAAGAATGCATTGTATGTGTCTTTTTGGTCCAGAGGTATGCATTTGGATATGAGAGGTTTTGGGTTCAAATCCCGGTCAGACCAAATTTTGTTTGGTTGTTAGAATACATGAACTGTTAATGAGCATCATCTTGTATTTGAGAGTTTGATTCCCAGTTACCAAATGTATGACTCTGAGAAAGTTACTTACCTAGACAGTATTCTGGGGAAATTGTGATTCTCAAAGTTCTCCTGGACCACATGTGACTCTATCCCTATCCAGATGTTTTCATTAATTAACATAGCTTCTTCTGTAATTTGTGCAAAACATACAGTATTTGTTGTAATCATTCTAATATAGGATGCACTTTTCAATGGTGAAGATTATAAAACCTTGATAGGAACTCAACTAGCTTTTCAAATATTAAGAAATGGATAATTTCTATATGCAGAGTTCAAAAGAAAACTAAATAAAATACCACTGTAGATCCCCATTAAGCATTAGTTAGTGATGGTAGTTACAATAAGTTAGCAGGGATCTATGGCTAAACATCTAACACACAAATGTTCAAATGGCAAAAATACTGATCTCACAAGAACAAAACTCAAAGATCAAAAATACATAAAATATATATATTTGATACAGGGTTGCAAGCCCCCTGCACTCCCCGCACCCCCTTCAACCAACTTCAAGATCTCAATACAGTTGGGAAAAGGTAATATCCTGCTTCCAGCTGTACTGAAACCTGTCATAACCAGCTGTCAGTATTTTTTTAAATTCTGCGATTTTACTCTAATATGCCAGTAGCTAATGTATTTTTCATTATGAACATGTGACTAAATGAATGAAACCTACTAAGAAATACTGCTGCAAATTATATCTTAAAATGAGGGTATCCCCTATTCCACTGTTTCTACTGTTTGTTACATCATAACTATTATAATTTTGTAACCTGGAAATCCACATTACCAAGTTAATAATCATTATAAGATAGGCTGCCCCAAAGAATTACCTAGTGTTTGGGAGACAAAAGCTAAACTATTTCCTTCACAGAGGATCAAACAAACAAGAGGTGCAGTATTGTTCCTTTTAACTCAAGATGCCTAAGTTTGTATTATAGAAGGATTCATATGGAGTACCTAATGTTGCTGCAGGGCATTAAAAAAAAATCAAGCTTCCAGCTTACCTTCTTCAAAGACAAAAAAAATGAAAAAAAAAACTAAGAGGAATTTTTGTGTGGGCCTCAAAGATTATACTAACTACAGCAACATGTTTGGACTATATAAGCTGTTGAAGATCTTAGTTATAGTTATACTGAGCATTTTTGGATTTTAATCCAGACTGAAGATAGTATACTTACACACTGCAATGAACATGACTGGCTGCAAGAAACTACTTCCAATCTTGAGTGACCATCTCTGTGTCAGCTGCTTAGATACTTTTTATTACTTCAAGACTGCAAGCAAAAACTTCAAAATGATGACAAAATTGGAAAAAGTTTTAAAGCTAAAAATGTCAAATGGCATAAACAGAAAAAAAATTACTCCATCTCTCTTCTGTGTACTAATATTCACATATTTTGCATGTTTATTACCATTTAGCACACTAATGTGAATATGAGAGTGCTATTCTGCTGTTATAGACATAAACCCCTATGTCACAAGATGGGTTGCCAACTGGCTCATGGACAGAACCCACATGGTGAGAGTTGTGGGAGCTAGGTCCGACTCTAAACCGGTTACAAGTGGCGTTCCCCAGGGCTCAGTCCTAGGATCCCTCCTGTTCGGCATATACTTCTCAGAGGTACAGACAAGCACAGGGGGACTATGGCTGACCAAGTTCGCAGATGACTGCAAACTAGGGACTATAATTGACTCTCTGGCTAACACAGACATCCTCCAAAAGGGTCTCACTGAGATGGATACCTGGTGTCAAAACCATGGCCTCAAGCTAAATGCCAAAAAGTTCATAGTCATCCAATTTGGAAAAAACAAAGTACCCACAAACTACCCCATAGGTGGTAGTCCCCTAAATACGGAAGATGTAATAAGGGATCTGGGGACCCATGTAGATAGTAATCTCTGCTTTGATAATCACATTGCCAAAGTGGTTAGAAAATCCTTCTACGTAGCCCACCTAATCACAAAAGGGTTCACATCCAGATCAAAAGAGGTCATTGTGCCCCTCTACCCATCACTCATCAGACCCATCATAGAGTACAATGCCCCATTTGGGATGTACCTTACAAGATACCTGCAACAGCTGGAAAGACCACAGAAGTACCTCAACAAGAGGATCACTGGCCTCAAGCAGATGCCCTATGCAGCTCGACTGAAGAAACTCCAGCTGTACTCGGTTGCATACCGCTTACTCAGAGGAGATCTCTGCCTGACATACAAGGACATGTCCAACCCAGAATTGATGGGCATGCTCCACCTAAAGAAAACCATATCCCCTCGAGCTACATGCTCTAGGGATCTAAACCTCACCACAACAATAAACAGGATGTGCTGGAGGGATAGATTCCTGTCCCAGAGACTTCCCATGCTTTGGAACAAGATTCCATTCTACATTAGGCAGAGCTCCTCGCTAACACTCTTCAACAGAAAGTTTACCCTGGAGATCACTTCAGTGGCTCTGCTGGACAGAGGCACAGGGAACTAATCTAATGGGCCGGTGAAAGCCAAGACATTCTGGCTAGGCTTATAAATGCCTTTGGGGAGATAGCCTAGTACCTACCTATGAACCTATGTCTTGTTATGTGAGCATGCATAATAGTAGAATGTCTTCCCCATATGACTAGATCTGAAATGAAAAACAATGAAAAAAAGTTAAAGATAAAAATGCCAAACTGCATAAATGGAAAAAAAGCAATTAATCTATTTCCCATCTGTGTACTAATTTCAAGTGTTTTGCACACATTTATTACAGTTTACCTTACTAATGTGAATAAAAGCAGTACTATGTTCTTTTGGATCCCCTTCACAAGGCCGAAATCTGAAATAACCGAAGATGAATTTGCCAAGGTGAAAAGAGTGAAACATTAATTTACAGAATGGTAAGTATTATTTGCCCAATATTGCGAAATATGCCCTTTTCCCCACTGTATTATGATTCTGGAGTTGGTATATATATATATATATATATATATATATATATATATATATATATATATATATATATATAGATATAGTTAAGCCCCCCCCCCCACATATGGGGTGTAGGGGGTGAAGTCCCTCCCATCTGAGTGAGTTTGATACATTGCGTTGTGTTTTTATGTAACTGTTGGGCAAATGTTTACTTACCCTGAAAAACACTTTATCATTTGGGAAATCAAAGTTTCGTTCTTTTTATCTCGACAAAGTCATCTTTGGTTAATTCAGATTTCAATCTTGTGAAGCAGGTCTGCTTTGTTATGTGAGCATGCATGATAGTAGAATGTCTTCCCCATCTGACTAGACGTCAAAGGAAAAACATTGAAAAATAGGTTTATTTTTGAATGGAAATGTCATCACCAGTTGTTTATTACTCCTGACTACAACTCCCCCAGTGTTTCATCCAGTAATATCACTTGTTGGAAATGTGGTTCTAATTATTCCGTCACTGAATGGGAATGCATCATTTGGAGTTGCAGGAAGTTAACTCGTTATTGTTATGAAGCACTCTTGCAGATTTCTATCCCATTGATGCAGACTCTACTCATGACTTAGTGGGTTGTGGAGTCACAAAAAATACAAAAACTTCTAATTTGCTTCGGGTTCTGAACCAAAAGCAAACCTATAACAAGGCATTGTTTCTCCTCTGAAAGTACAAGAATTCTGGCAAATCCTTTAATATTTTTGTCATGTTAATTTCACCTAGTAAACCTTAAAGTGGTTGAATCCAGCTTCCTGCACACTTGAGCTCCAGTACTTGACCCTAGATGTACTCAATATCCAAATATTCATTTAAGTCCCTAATATTACTATAAATACCCTAAGTTTGGTGACTGTTTACAGTTACTGTTATGGTTTTTATTTGCTATAATATAATTCCTGGTATCTTTTTTTCTTTTTGACTCATTGAGGACCTGATCATCCTAGATATCAATATCTACATCTATATCTATTTATCTATATGAATATATCTATATCTCTATATCCATATCTATATCTATATATATATATATATATATATATATATATATATATATATATATACACACACACACACACACACACACACACACACACACACACACACACACACATATATATGGTTCCCTGTCAGATTATCAAAGTTTCAAAACTTCAAAAGTCATATGGTCACGTCCATATAATCGAAGTTTTGAAACTTCAAATGTTTTGAAAGGAGAGTGCAGTACAGAGTGGAACAGGAAATTTACCCTTTTCCACAATGTAGTGTGACCTCGGAGTTGTTATATTTAATTAGCAGGAGGTGTGGGGGTACAGAGGGGCTTACCCCCCCTGCAAAAAACATAAAAATAGAATTTTTTTGCATTTTTTATTTTTTTAATGTTTGAAGATCTGAAACTTTGATCATGTTGTTTCGAACATATGAATTTTGAGATTTGGAACTTCAATAATCTAACATACATCTATATATATACATATATATATATATATATATATATATATATATATATAACTGTCGGCGAATCGGCGTTTCGGTCATTAGAAGTAGACCCATATATATATATATATATATATCTTCATATATTTCTCAATTCATGTTTATGACTATGTATGTTTATAAACATTGTTTTTATCCCACTTGCATATTCAATTTATTACATCGATGCATTCAAGTTGCTTTTACTATTACTGCTTTTACAAGTGTGTTTTCATCTCCTCCGTCTTTCATAGATATACCGCAATAGATAAATGTCTTAACAAAATTTGATTTCACAACAATCGCATGATGATATGTTTATCTTTCCTAAATTGCTAAAGAATTTATCTTTAGTAGTATAAGTGCATCGTTTTTATGGAATTCCTCAAAAACTATTTTCTTTTTATTGAAAATTTGAGATATAAACTAAACCAAAAAAATTGGTTTATAAATGTTTACATGATGTCAGTGAGCCTACTAGATGGTACAGTTAGTCCTCCATGTCCTCTTCCTTCATAGCTGTCATAATATTATCATACTCAGTCATTAATATTTAACTAAAGCCGACCATTTTTCTACCTGTGAAAAAGTAAGAACAATTTAAATGATAATTTTGGAAAAAGTAATAAAACATATGGAAATTAATTGGATTAAGAAGACAAAAGTATTACAGTTCAAAGCAATCTCTTGGTAGAGTTTGTATTATGTTGAATTTTTGCATAAGCTGTTTTCCTGGTAAGATGTCTATATATTCCACTAACTTAATTGTTGAGTTTTAAGTGTCCTGTGCAATGCTTCTTCTAAATGCCTTATACCTTCTTTTGTCCAGCCACTTTTGACAGCGGCAGCTTCAAAATTACCCATTAGAGAGCTCAGAATAGCTCCTACCTATCAGCCTGATTGGACTTTTCAGGTAATGACCTGCTACAGTATAACAAAAACCAAGAAACAAGTAATGCACCACAGCAGAAGTACAATCCAGTTTATCATCCAGAGACACAGTCAACACAAAAAATACAATGCAAGTTAAACGCTTTCGTCTGTGTAAATCCCAGACTTCCTCAGAACCATGAAGCATGTATTACTGTTCATTTATATACCGATTGACCAATCCAAACCCACAGCCTTGAATGCAATTAAGCAATTAATTAATATAAATGATGGTATTATTAAAAATTAAAAAATACCCTAAACCAAGAGTTCAAAACAGGATTTTACAAGTTCCAGAAACAAATAAATTAAAATACATAACAGAGGGTCCAAAACTGATTTAAAAAAATAATTATTTATTTGAACAGAACTTCTCTGATCCAAAATTTCCCAGTATTGCTGTTCTTTGCTTTCTACGATGTATCTCTCTCTCTCTCTCTCTCTCTCCCTTTCTTTTTTTTTACTGATATGGGGTCTGATTCACTTCATAGAGATTTTGATTCCTAGAGATGCCATTTGTTTTGTCTATTCATTGCAGATGACTGTTTAACAGAAGACAAGGATAAATAATTATTCCTGTTCTACAATTTTCCTGTGGGACTTCTTTGACTTTTTTATTCACATTTTCTTTTCAAGCACACAAATTCCAAATCTATCTTTTTTTTCTGAATTTTTGAAACAAATATCTTCTAACATTGTGCTTGATTAAGAGAGTGTTTTTGCTTTGCTATGAATTGCTCTGATTCAGCTGGAGAAGGAATAAGAACTTTATGTCATCAGCCCATAGAACTAATAAAGGTGGGTGCTTCATTGCAGTCGTATAGCACAGTTGTAGAATTGTTGACCTGATAGCAGTCTCATACGACTCTCTTATTCCCCAGCTCCTACTAATTATATGGCCATATGTTCTAGCTGAAGTTATAAACATGACAGCATGTTTTGGCTGTTCCTCTATTTTCCAGTAGTCAAGCTCTGTGGATCTTTCCCATTGCAATTAAAAAAAGAAATGGGCATGTTTGAATTCAGTTATGACTCCTCCAAAAAAAAAAGATTGCAGTTCCTTGTCAGAATTAACCTCAGGTAGCCTAATGATTCTAACATTGACTCATCATAATGTGTTCTACAGATTTATTCAATTCCTTCTTGTTTAGAAGAAGAGATTGCTGAAGATATTTTTCTCTGCCATCATCAGATATCCTGCTCAACTTCAGTTTGGTTTAGTCCACTTAAAGCCAGAACTCACAGTTTTTTTCTTCTGAGAGGTGGTCATGTTATTTAGTTTGAACTGGCTTCCATGGTTCCATTTCCAAAGTAATGACAGAAAGCTATTCAAATAATAGCATTATTGTTTCTTCGTGAGAACTGCTCTTGGATTTATCAAAAAGAAACATATTTTCTACTTGTTCCATGACTAAAGTTGAATATAATTAGTACATAAAACAATAAGAAAATAAAAATATAGTTCTTCATCCATGAGCAGAGAATGAGTTATGTATCCATATTTGTTGTGGGAGAAGGATACATTCGTCACTCAGATTTTTCTTTTATTTCTCTATGTATTTATTTAATTGATTTCACTTAGAAAATATATCAGACAAAAGGGAAATCGTACTAGAAGGCTTATGTTACAAATAAGTGAATTAATGTACAGGGGGAACCTGGAGAAAAATTAAAGTGACTGTTTACAGCATGGAATCAGAGAGCCACCAAAGATACATTTTTTGTTGGATGATATTGTTTCTGTGAATAATATAAGTTTCTCAGGACTGCAGTGGAGTAGATTTGCAGCTAAAGAAGAGAAGTGCACTTTTCTTTCTTCTCTCCTTTCTTTTTTTATGGGGGGTATACAGGCAGGCATGTAAGTTTTAGTTTTCCTTTTGTAGGGGTGAGCTGTGGTAAGTATGTATGTAAGTATGCATGTATGTATCTATGAGTCTGTTTTCTCCCTTTTGCTGGTATGGATGGAGAAGATGTTCTTGAAGTGCCTGCAGTGCTTGCAGCTGTGTTTAGAGTTTAAGATAAGAGGGGGCATCAGGTTAATTGGCTTGCTGTGCAGGCATGGGACCTTGTCATTTGGCAGCATTGGTGGGAAAATGGACAGCAGCACTTTAGCTTGGCAGGCCCTGTGAATGGGAATGAGACAGCAAATTTATCAATTGAACATGTCCTAAAGAGCTTGGATGGTGATTTTCCTCCCTTCACTTCCCTTCCCTTCTCTTCCCTTCAGTTCAATTGCTGCAGGATTCCTTTCATTGATGTGGTCTGGCAGAAGGTGCAAGAACAACAAATAAAAATAATAATAGTAATAATAATGTTTTAAAAAATGACGTCTTCTCCTGGTGCTGGAGTCCATTATAGTTTTGTTAGGGTAAAGTGGCAGGTTTGTGTGGTGTGTTATGCTAGTGATACCACAGCTCACCCCTACAAAAGGGAGGGTGGCCTAATGGTTAAGGTGTTTGCCTTACAAACACAAAGTGCAGGGTTTGAGTCTCACAAGGGATAACTGGCTAGGTTTAAAATGGCTCGCAAGGGCAGTAAGCTTAGTACTAACCTATGAACCTATGAACCTATGAACCTATGATATATCATAAAGGCAAGACAAAAAAAAGAAGAAGAAGAAATGAAGGGTTGCCATGACGTAAGGCCTATATGGCAGCGATGGTCTCTTAATCCCTGTGGCAGGCTTGATGCTGGCAGTTGCTGTAACTGGTTAAGGGTATGGAAAGGCCCTTACTTCTATAACTCTCAACCATATGGTGACCTATCAGCATGCTGTACTCTCTTCAACTGGCACCTTTATATATTTAAAACAAATGAACTGATGTTATAAAAACGGCAACCCGAACACACTGGAAAAATTAATTTAATGTAAAGCGCTTTTCGTTTGACTTAATTTACAAACTTCTTCAGACAAAGTAGCATCACAAGATAGTCAAATATATACAACCAATTAAAAGCTTAATTGGTACTCATTAAAAAGGAAAAAGCAGTTCAAGGTATTCACCCTTAAAGATATAACACATCTTTATACTGCTTACCTAACCTAATAAATACTACTAGCAATTTACAGATAATATTAAAGAACGTAGGAATAAATGAATGAAAAATAAAATAAATATATGAAAAATAAATATATGAAAAATATATGAAAAACACAATATAATACAATATAATATAATATATATGAAAACACAAACTATCCCTGCTTAAGGAACTAATGAAAAATATTTGTAAAAATATATTTGATTTAACTTATTATCATCTCTTTAAACTCTTAAGTTTTAGAATGCTGCTAATAGAGCAGCTCTCATTCAAACCAGGAAAATTATAAGCATTTAGTCTTATCTGCCATAATAACTCTAGTTCCTCTAACTTAAGAGGTGCAGGACCACCCCTGACATCCTGAGAAATCTGATCTATCACCACAAATTTAAAAGAATGATCAGGACAGGTTGATATGTGCTTGGCCAGTGCGTTTTCTAACTTTTTCTTGTTAATGGCATAAACATGCTCGTACATTCGGTCTCGGAGTCTTCTCTCCATTTTACCAATGTAGAAAGCATGACAAACCTGGCACTGAGCCAAGTAAACAATCATCCTGGAGTTACAGTTCACCCTACACTTTAAAGTGAATTGAGCATCATGAATCCTAAATCTATTAGATTCTATTACATACTTGCAATAATTGCATGCTTGGCATTTGTACATTCCCAGAGTTTTAGGGAGTAATCTTTGATGTTGTTCAAAAAATGCCTTTAAATTTTTAGCTTTCTTATATGTCACTTGAGGTTGATGTCCTAACTTAGTGAACACACATGAATGTGTAAATAAAGCCCAATTTTTTCGAATAATATTCAAACATACATTACTGTCGATGTTAAAAGTAGTGATGAACCTAGGGGCTTGAATGATAGATTTAATAACATTGTTGTCAATACTAGATACAACATACTCATGTGTATCCACATATTGCTCCTGTCTATGCCTAATGCCTAATAATGGCTTATATATATGACTAGTTCTCTTATTCATAACTTCCTCTATCAAGTCGTTGATCAATGTTTCGGGATAACCCCGATGTAAAAACAAACACTTTAACAGTTGACATTCTTCATAAAAGTCAGAATCATGACTAACAATACGGGCTGCCCTAACTAACTGACCTTTAATGACAGCCCGTTTTTGATGATAGGGATGACAGCTCCAGAAATGTAGAAAGGAGTTTGAATATGTGTTTTTCCTATGAATTTTTGCTGAAAGACCTTCAGAAACATGGTCTTTTGATAACCATATATCTAAACAGGCAATCCCTTCACTACTGAATGTTGAAGTGAATTCCAAAAACTGGGTTGTGTTATTAAAATGATTAACTACCACATTACTGGATGTTTCATCACCATCTAGTAGGATAAAAATGTCATCCATCATGATTCTGACTTTTATGAAGAATGTCAACTGTTAAAGTGTATGTTTTTACATCTGTTACATACTTGCAATAATTGCATGCTTGGCATTTGTACATTCCCATAGTTTTAGGGAGTAATCTTTGATGTTGTTCAAAAAATGCCTTTACATTTTTAGCTTTCCTATTTGTCACTTGAGGTTGATGTCCTAACTTAGTGAACACACATGAATCGGTCCTAAATAGGGTTACGTTACCTTTTAGAAGTTGATTTGTGTATTTTAACACCATGTGATGGTTTATTAAGTGTATATAAGGTAGTTAATTAATTATTTCATTGTCTGAAGAAGACAAAAGTGCTCACTCTACTTTGTTCGTTTTAATAAAAAGTTTTTTTTGGATGAACTACGAGCCAGCAGTTCATTTTGGTTTATAAATATCTATATACATACATATATATATATATATATATATATATATATATATATATATATATATATATATATATATATATATATAAATATATGGGTCTACTTCATACGATCGACATTTCGTATGATCGACAACATTTTCAGAGAGACCAAAACATTTAAAGCTCAAAACACTGACAACTCATTTGGTCGAAACTCATAACATCGACACATGACATTCAAAGCATTATGCCATTTCCCCACTGTAGCGTGACCCTGGAGTTAGAATAAATAGATAGGGGGGTGTGGGGGGCACAGTCGCCAACAATGGGGGGTGTGGGGGGCATAGCCCCCCACATACATAGTAAATTTCACAGATACATGTGGATAGTTCTAACAAAGATGACAATATTTATCTGAATAATGTGGGGGGCTATGCCCCCCCCCACACCCCCATTGTGGGGGGCTGTGCCCCCCACAACCCCCCTATCTATTTATTCTAACTCCAGGGTCATGCTACAGTGGGGAAAGGGCATAATGCTTTGAATGCCATGTGTCGATGGTATGAGTTTCGACCAAATGAGCTGTTGGGTGTTTTGAGCTTTAGGTGTTTTAGTCTCTCTGAAAATGTTGTCGATCATATGAACTGTCGTTCATATGAAGTAGATCCAAATATATATATATATATATATATATATATATATATATATATATATATATATATATATATAGTGACGCCTGTGCACTGGCCCAGTAATCAAGGAGCCTCAGTCCTCAACACTAGCACCAGTGAGGGGCATGCACATTGGGATGGATAAGTACACACACAGTAAAGTACAATTTCCCTTAAGAGCACACAGAGCTCACATTCAGTTTGGGGGCTCATTTTTCCCTTTCCCTCCAGATCCCCAGTAAGACTCCCCAGTGACACAGCTATAGGGTCCAGGTCCCAGCCGAGTAGTGAAGCCAAAACCTCCAGTACCCTCTCTATCCAACCAGTGCTTTGTGTCCCTGCCTAAGTAGCTGACACACACACAGTTTGAGATTTGAGTTATATACTAAGACACAGACACTCCTGGAGAGGGCTGGCACTGACTCTCCAGCTATGCCCCTTTCTGCCCAGGCCATAAGGTAGTAATCCACTGCCACCAACTACTCTTATCAGGAACTATACAGGTCCTTACCAAAGCGTGTCCAATTCTACTGTTCAATGTTATTATTATCCAAATAGTAAGTGTAACCCAGGGCTAAGGCTATTGGACTGACTTATACATTATCAGCAAATACATGTAAGTATTCTAGAGCTTAAATTATCTCTACACAAAACAGCCACAGTTGAAAGGTTTAAAAATATTTAATAATAATTAAAACACAAGACAATACTTATTCATTCAACACAATGACATTATAGAGTTCAACAATCACAGGAAAAACTTTAAAACAATATCGTAGGATAGTCTGACAAATATAGAAAACAGCTAGTCTAATCTGGCTAAATTCCTATCTAACTCTGAGAGAAATCACAATTCTAAATACTACTTTACTTACAAGACAGAGTGCTGGTGAGTTGTCAACAGGTTCAGGAAAAACCCAAAATGCTCAAATCTTTCTCTCTGTGAAAGTCTTAAATTGATAAACACCCAGTACTGCTGAGTCATTTCACATTACATCATTTTTCTATCAGTTCTTTAGTTTCCAGGCTAACAGAAACTCAAAATTTACATTCCTTAGTAAGCTGCATCTGGTGAGGAAGCCACAGCAATAAAAGACATTATACATGTAAAACCTTAATAATTATCTCTAAAATCAAGACAATAGAAAAAAATGTACTGGCCCAGACATCCTGTCTCCGAGCTTCAGATCAGTCATACAATCTTCCAGCAGAGTGCACTGCGGTTACATTTTTGAAGCTCCATACAACATATAGTTTAATCATAACATATAGTTAGTTCTCTTTACATTTGTAAACCAAGCCTGTGGATTATATTAATATTTACAAATGGCATAGAATTATCTACCGAATTCTATCTAGCTAGGCTGGCAGCCTTCACACACACACACACACACACACACACACACACACACACACACACACACACACACACACACAAACACACACACACACACACACACACACACACACACACACACACACACACACACACACATATATATATATATATATATAGTAATAAATACAGAAGAGTAAAGAGTTGATGCATTTATATAAGCCCAAGTGCAGTTAATTGGTCAACCACTGGCCACTTTAGGAGTATTTAGCACTTGTTCTTTGGTTTGGGATATATGTGGGTTGAAGTGGAATATGGATGACCGTGCAGTGTCCAGTGATTGACAGGTGGGGTATTGGCTGTATAGGCTCAAGTGGATGTGGGAACTTTTACAAACCTCGTGCTTCAACATTTCAATGTGTCCAGGATGTTCCCTGTGTTAAATAAGGCTAGGATTCAGAGCTTAATGAATATTTTTAATAGAATAAGTTAAATAACTTTTAAGGGTATTGAGTTTGAGGCTTTCTCTTGGTGCTGAATGTACAGCCTTTTGTCTCCCGCTCATGGGGATGAGACCTTTCTATTGGGTCATGGGAGTAGGACACATTTAGCATAGTGAATTTATCAGCTGGCACAGTGATCTGTTGGGTTCATTAGCTTGGGCATACTGGTGGAGTGGAATCTCAGACCTTGCTTTTTGTCACTCTGTGGCTGGGTAGCTCAATGGGTTCAGTGCTGAGGGGTAGTGTTTGCTATTGTTGGCTGATCTAGATTAATGATGTTATCTTTGCAGAATAAGTAATGTGGAAGAGTTGTAACTTCAATAGAAAGAAACTGCTTTGCAAGCTGAGGCCTTTTTTTTATGGAAATTGCAAGAGAGAGACAAAAAACTTTGGAGAACACCCAGGACACAGCTTCAAGAGAAAAGAGGAAGCAGAGCACCTAGAAGAGTAGTCATCTGCTGACTTGTCCATGGAAAGGTGAAGGAGAAGATACAGAAAGAAGGAAGTCACTCCTCCAGAGATGCTGGTTCCAGCCATGCAGCATGTAGATAATGATTTTAGTTGCACCACTGATGTTGGGAAGGAGGTGTAGGGTTAGACGATTAATGAGAACGTGGCAGGGTTTCTTAAGGTGTTAAATTCAGAAGGTAGGGAAAAGCTGCAAGATTTCTTGGGTATATTTATTTGTTTATTTATTTAGATTTGTTTACCGGGTAGTGTCCAACTGGGCCAGGGACCCGTTTTCAGTCAAGACCTGGAGAGAAAAGCTCCAACAAGTAATTGACAGAAAAATAGCAGTGGAAATACACATTAGATTATCACATGCATGGTACAAATACAGAAATATTTGATTAAAAGTTACAAGGAAGCTAGCTCACAATATGCAAGCGAGTATACAAATCATGATAACAAGAAATAAACAATTTTTATGTTTGCATAGTTGTTAGTTTAGAAGAAGAGAAACAGACAGACAAGTAATAACGTGTTGTCACATAGGAGAGTATAAGTTGGTATGTATACAACGTTGATCTAGTTAGAGTAAGATACATCAAGTGGATGTAATTAGCCTGGAACTGTGCAGGAGCATAGCCAGTGATTAGTGAGGTGTTCTTTTAGGAGTAGTTTGAATTTGTGACTAGATTTTCTAAGATGTGTTGGGGTAGTACGTTACATGTTTTGGATATTTTATTAGAGGAGATGGACTCCAGGATCAAGGTTCACAGAATCTGCTACTACAGGAAATCATGGATCTTTACAAGAGACTGTTAAATCAGGTCTTATTTCTGCAGTTTCTTTTCATGCAACTGTGCTGGAGCCTCCAAGTCTGTACAGCAAGGGCAGCCACCAGGATTGGACTGGTTACAGTCCTTCCTATCAGGGGTCATGATGTGTTTATCTTGGTGAATAATACATATAACAGTGAAGGAAAACAAAAACTGAAATAGTGACTTGGTCAATATGTCTAGTTTATTAGATGTGGATGGGCATAGAGGATTGTGGAAGCAAAGAATCTGTGTCCTCCATATTTAATAGCAGCTCTAGTAGTCTTAAATAAAAAGAGGCTGGCTAGTTTTAGGGCTAGAATCTGAGACAATTGAGTTTGAGTATTGTTAATTTGCTGGCAGTCATCTTGGACAATAAGTCAAAATCAGGCTCTTGCCATGCTAGCTTTGTTTTTAACCATGAAAAAGGCACAGAGATTAAGGGAATGCACTGGTGGGCTTTGGTATAACCACCCTGTGGTGGGACAGCAAGCATGCTGATGCCTGGCTGAGGACCATGACTGATACAACAGTGATGCAGGGTAGGTCTGTTCTAGAGAATGTTGTAGTAAATGGTAAGGCTTTTTGGACTTTTAACAACAGTACATGTTTTTGGTCTGCCTGTAGGCTCATGCACATTTGTTCACATTGTGGGGGAGGATGGGGCATGCACAAAGCAATAAAATGCTGGTGTAGGGAAGGGGGAGCCAGTTTTATATCTCTTTCTGTGGTTTACAATTTAGAAAAGGCAGGGATGCTTGCTGACCATCCATGCAAAGGCAGAGGTAGGTTTGAAGGTGGAAGGCAATATCCTTCTTTTTAGAGTTCAGCAGGTAGAAAAAACAACTCATTTTCCTATGGGACAGGGAGTCCTGAGGGATCTGCTGACAGATTACTGAGATATGAAAGCAGCACTAGATTTAATATAAGGGTCTGAAAAGGGTTTTTCCATTAAATTGAGTGCATTGAATGGGGGCGGGGGGGGGGGGGCATGCCAAAACTTGATGTTTGTTAAAAGTAAGTAGGACATAATGAAGTAGAGGAAGGTGGGGTGGTAGGCCCATGTGATACATCTCCTTTTACCACCCACACAGCCTCACAGTTTGTGCTGAAGAAGACATCTAGAGAGTTTGTCCTTTCCCAGGGTCTGATCAGTAAAGGAAAACATTGACAAGGATAAGGCGAGGGTTCAGCATGCATTCTTGTATAACATGGTTGAGATTATTCAGTACTTTAATGATCTCTGGTTGGCAAAGCTTGAGACTGAATTGTTTTTTTTGGTTGCTGCCTATTAGAGAGTAGAATGGACATTTGTTGGGCATGTCCCTTAATAACAAGTTTTATTTTGATAAAGCTATGCCCATTTGTTGTGCAGTGGTCTGTGTTACAATTGCGAGGTTTAGTACAGCCCTGCACAACTTACAGCAGAGAAAGGCTGTGATCTCCAAAGTGTAGTGAACTGCCAAGATGATTTTCATTTGGTAGATGTGAACAATGAGGGTACTGAGGGGGAAATGATAAGGTTCTAACAACTATGTGTGGAACTGGGGAGCTTGTAGCTGAAAATACGCATGTGGGACCAACAAAGGGTTTAACGTTTCTTGGTTTAGTTGTTGACATTTATAGTGGGTCATTTAGGCTTCCATTGCTAAATTCATAGGCTCATAGGTTCAGAGGATGATACTAGACTATTAGCTCAGAGGCCCTTCTAAGCCTAGCCAAGAATGTTGCCCATGTTCCCACGAAGTCAGCACCTGTTTCTCCTGTCCAGCAGGGACACAGGTGGGATCCCAGTGGTGTATTTTCTGTTTCCCATCTAGTTGTCCAGGTTCCTCTTAAAGAGGGCTAGTGAGGTACTCTGCTTGACATGGAGAGGGAGTCTATTCCACAGATGGGTGAGTCCTTGGGACACAAATTTATCCCACCAACAAGTTCTATTAATGTCACAGACTAAGTTGAGGCCTTGAGTGCAGGTTGTGTGAGTGGAGTTTGACTTACAGATATGCAACAACTCCATCAAGGTTGGGTCTGAGATGGCCTTGTATGCCAGACACAGGTCACCTCTGAGCAGTCTGTATGAGACTGAGTATTGGGGCAGGGCCTTTAGCCTATCTATGTAGGATAGATGTTTGAGACCCTGGATTTTCCTGGTCAGGAACCTCTGTGGTTACTTCAGCTGCTGCATGTGCTTGGCAAGGTACATGCCGAAGGGGGCATTGTACTCAATAATGGGTCTGATAAGGGAGGAGTACAGGGATGTTATGATCTCCTTGTTTCTGGATGAAATACCCTTACTTATGAGGTGGGCCATGTAGAAAGTCTTCCGTACAGTGGAGGAAAAATTGTGGTTAAAAGTCAGGTTGCTATCAATCTGGGTGCCCAAGTCTTTCTTGACTGATTGCAAGCTTAGTACATTGTTATCAATGTGATAATTAGTGGGGGACATCATTTTTCCCAAAGGGGATAATGATGCATTTCTTAGCATTCATTATGAGGCCATGCTTCTGGCACCAGTCATTAGTTTGGGTAAGGCCATCTTGGAGGATGTTCGCATCATTAGGAGAATTTAAGACAGCAGCCAGCTTGCAGTCATCTGCAGACTTGGTCAGCCATAGACCACTGGTTTTGACTTGCACCTCAGAAAAGTATATCCCAAACAGAAGAGGCCCCAAGACCAATCCTTAGGGTACACTGCTCATTATGGGTCTACTACTAGACACAGCTTCCCCTATTTTGAGTGAGCGGGTTCTATCAGTGAGCCAATTAGCTACTCATCTGGTAACATACGGATTTATGCCTAGCTGGAGTGAGTGCCTGAGTGGGGAAGAGTGTCAAAGGCTTTGACTAGGTCAAGGTAGGTGGTGTGCACTGTCTTCCCCTCATCCATGGCTTTGGTGATTCTTTTGAAGAAGTCAACCAAGTTTAATGGGCATGATCTCCCTTTGACAAAACCAAACTGTGTGGGGTCAAGCGTTTGAAGGTTACCAATGTCCTTGTTTATAAGGTCCATGTTAATATGTTCCATGGCCTTGCAGATCAGGCTAGTTAGGCTGATAGGCCTGTAATTATCTGGGGCAGTGGATGCTCCACCTTTGTGTAGAAGGTTGAAAGTGGCTGTCCTCCATTTGGTTGGGGTGAAGCCGGTTCTCAGGCATTGACTGAATAGGGTGCCTAATGGAGCTGAGAGCTCATGCCTGAGTTCATGTAGGACACAGCTAGGAGTTTTGTCAGGTCCTATGGAGCCTGTAATTTTTGCCTTTGAGAGAGCTTTAAAGGCCTGCTCCCTGGTGATGAGGGAATGAGGGTCGATACTGGGGCTGTCCTGGTTTACTAATGGGGGGTACAGGGGAGTGAAGTTTTCACTGAACCTCTCTGCCAGCAGGTTGTTTATATCTACAGCTTTTATGTATGTGGTGTTCTTGACCACCAGTCCAGAGCATATTTGGGTGTTACCTTTGAGATTGTGGACGTATGTGAAGAGGGCCTTGTGATTGTCCTTAGTGGATGTGGCTTTAGAAGATTTCACCAGTGACCTTATTTGTTTGTTCGAAAAAGGAGAGATTGCTTCCAACTTGGCACCTACTCTTTATTGGTCCTGGACAGCAATTTTTTCCTTTTATTATAGAGGGTTTTTTATTGCTACTGTCCAGCAGACAGGTTTAGTTTTTTCTTGAGAAGGATGATTTAGTCCTGTCAGGTACTTCTGAGTCCATACAGCTATTCAGGCACTCATATAGTTTTTTGGTGTAGGCTTTGACATTATTGCAAGTTCCAACTGAAGGGATGATGGCTGTGAGGCTGCTTATACCTGCTCTCAAGAAATTGTAGTCAGCTTTGAAAAAGTTTTTTTTTTGTTTGACCCTAACAAGGGTGGGGGGGGTCAGGGAAGATGGTGACTTCAAAAGTGATCACTTTATGGTCAGATCCTACCAAGGAGGATGATACTGTAGGGGTGCTGCAGTGGCTACTCATGTTGGTTAGTTTCAAGCCCAGGATATTTTCACCTCTCATGAGGGTGTCAACCAGCTGATCTAATGCATTGGCACTGATGAAGCCCAGGAATCTCTGGGCATTTATGTTTGGGTTAGAATGGGTCATCCAATCTATGGTTGGGTAGTTAAAGTCACCCAGGATCAGGGTAGAGGATTGAATCTTGATGGATTCAAGTAAGTCCAGATAGGTGGAGTGGGCATCCTGAGTCATGGTTGGAAGTCTGTAGCTAGCTATGATTTGAATAGGTGTTTTGTCAACAGTTAACTGCACTTGTAGTGTCTTCTGTGTGTCATACTGTTTGACCAGCTTGAAGGTGTGTATGTCTTTGATAAATATTGAAATTCCACCTCATTTGGCTTTGTAGCCCTCCATTTGGGGTCTGAAAGTATGATAGGATGAGTAACCTGGTAAGGCTGGGATGCTCTCCGCAGCTTTGAACCAGGTTTCAGTGACTGCACAAATGTCAGCATCCTCCAGGGTGAAGAATGCTTGCAATGAGTGGAGTTTCATGCTAAGACTCCTAGCATTTAGCAGCATGACCTTTAAATTTTGTTTAAAAGAATTTTTGCATTGGTAATTTGGTGCTCAAGACTTTACCTAAAAAAGGCAGTATGGGGGAGGCAACAGCCTTTGCCAGAGCCCTGAAGCCCAGGGAAGACAGATGAAGGCCTTCTCAGGCAAAGCATAGTGGTCTGTTAATCATATTTCTCAGGCTGTCAGGTACTGGATGCACGGCATTCAAAAAAACAGGTAAAGTGTCCCAAAACAGTTCCAAGGCAAAGGCCAGCCAAATGAAACCAGCAAAAAAGGCAATTGCAAATCAATCAACCAGGTCTTCTTTATTATAAATGTATACAAGACAAAGTAAAATCCACTTAGCACTTTCACCTGAAAACAGGCATCATCAGAGTGGTAAAACCCAGTACTAAGCCAGCTAATATAAATAAATTTCAAAAAATTCCCACCCTGAAAAACTAACCTATCAGAAAAATTGTTGGATAACAAGAGTAAATTGAACAGCACAAAAACAAAAGCAAACCCTTCGTGAACTTTTTTGTTGAAATTGTGGAATAGTATCAAAAACAGCTTAAAAATCCACACCACCTATATCATACAACCAAAATCAAAAAACACAAAAAACAAAAATTAAAAATTAAAAAATAAACAAAATAATAAAAGTAATAAATAAAAAACAAAAAAATAATAATTTTACCAAAGAATACATTAAAGACAACTGTCAACATGTTCAAACTCTAAAAATCATTAAAATACTTAAAACATAGTTCAATTGTTAGTCAAATAAAAAGAGATCTATATTTTAGAATACTAGACATAGAAATATTCTCATTGATACCTGGGGGTCTAGAGGCATCTAATCTTAGTTGCCACATAGTTTCTCTAACCTCTAACAAAATCTTGAAATCACCCCCTCTATCATTGTCAGGTATTCTGTCAATAATAAAAAATAAAAACTTCTTGAAATTGACACAATTCAAACTATGCGTATATAAAGCGTTGGTCGTCCTTTTGTTCTTAATGTCTCTCACGTGTTCAAGAATTCTTAATCTTAATTTTCTAATAGTCTTCCCTACATAAAAACTTGTACAGCTCAAGCATGTAGCAATGTAAACTACCCTCCTGGTATTACAATTACAATGACCAGGGCATTTAATGGTTTTGTAAAAATTATGGACTGTCACATAAGGGCCATTGTTGATATATTTACATACACTACAGGAACCACACTTACTCATACTGGAACTCTTGTAGGTTCCTTTGTTGGAATGATCCCTTTCCAACAACTCCTTTAAATTCAACCCCCTGCTATAAGTAACTATGGGCGAGTTCCCTATAATCTGTTTGGTCTCTTGATCCATAGTGTAATACCATGTTTCTCTTAAAATATTGACTACAGTGTCAGCTTGACCATTGAATGGTAATACCATTGCTCTTTTAAAATTATCGTAGGCCAAAGAACAACTGGTGTTACTTTTATTCTTCTGATCATAAGTCTCCTTTTGTAACCCACCTTGTAATATTGGTTTAAATGTTAAAGATCTTTTGCGGTCCACCTCATCTCCAATCTTGTTCAAAACATCGGCTGGATAGTCCCTTTCAAGAAACATGTCAACTAAACCTTTTATCTCCACAACATAAGTTTTCAGTTAACATCCATACCTTTTTCTTGAAAAATGTTGATGAGCTGGGTAGTTATCTGAAAGTATTGCACCATCAACTGCTCCATATCTCCGGTTAAAAAGGCAGGCCAAAACCCAAAGAACCGCCAGCAAAACTAGAATACACAGCATTCAAAAAACAGGTAAAGTGTCCCAAAACAGTTCCAAGGCAAAGGCCAGCCAAATGAAACCAGCGAAAAAGGCAGTTGCATATCAATCAACCAAGTCTTCTTTGTTATAAATGTGTACGAGACAAAGTAAAATCCACTTAGCGCTTTCACCTGAAAACAGGCATCATCAGAGTGGTAAAACCCAGTACTAAGCCAGCTACTATAAATAAATTTCAAAAAATTCCCGCCCTGAAAAACTAACCTATCAGAAAAATTGTTGGTTAACAAGGGTAAAGGTCTTGATTTATTTAGAACTTGTCTTGAGAGTAGCGGAGTTTTGCACACTGTTAAGCGAGCACTTCTTGTTGACCTTACGGAACTCACCCTATCTAACAATTTTTTGTCATTTGAAGGAGAACTTTACAAACAAGTTATGGGTGTTGCTATGGGGGCAAAATGTGCACCAATTTACGCTAATTTAGTGTTGGCACAATGGGAAGTAGAGAAAGTTTTTACTTCTGTATTCATGAAAAATGTGGTGTTATACCTCAGATACTTTGATGATATGTTGATTTTTTGGACAGGGCCAACTGAAATGATACACACCTTTGTTGAATATCTTAACAACACCACTAGTTTTTTTAAATTTACTTCCAAGGTACATGGGAACATTTGTAATTACTTGGCTATCCTTCTTTACATTAAAGAAGGTGGTAGTGAACTCAGCATTGAGTCAAACATTTTCCGTAAGGAGACATATTCAAATAATTTTCTGCACTTTCAGAGTTGCCACCCCCTTTTCTAAAAGAGGAATGTTGTTAAGGGCCAGATGGTCAGACTGTCTAGATTAATTAGCGAGGATGCCAATTATGTTGTGGAGATAAAAGGTTTAGTTGACATGTTTCTTGAAAGGGGCTACCCAGCCGATTTTTTGAACAAGATTAGAGATGAGGTGGACCACAAAAGATCTTTAACATTTAAACCAATATTACAAGGTGGGTTACAAAAGGAGACTTATGATCAGAAGAATAAAAGTAACACCAGTTGTTCTTTGGCCTACGATAATTTTAAAAGAGCAATGGTATTACCATTCAATGGTCAAGCTGACACTGTAGTCAATATTTTAAGAGAAACATGGTATTACACTATGGATCAAGAGACCAAACGGATTATAGGGAACTCGCCCATAGTTACTTATAGCAGGGGGTTGAATTTAAAGGTGTTGTTGGAAAGGGATCATTCCAGCAAAGGAACCTACAAGAGTTCCAGTATGAGTAAGTGTGGTTCCTGTAGTGTATGTAAATATATCAACAATGGCCCTTATGAGACAGTCCATAATTTTTACAAAACCATTAAATGCCCTGGTCATTGTAATTGTAATACCAGGAGGGTAGTTTACATTGCTACATGCTTGAGCTGTACAAGTTTTTACGTGGGGAAGACTATTAGAAAATTAAGATTAAGAATTCTTGAACACGTGAGAGACATTAAGAACAAAAGGACGACCAACGCTTTATATACGCATAGTTTGAATTGTGTCAATTTCAAGAAGTTTTTATTTTTTATTATTGACAGAATACCTGACAATGATAGAGGGGGTGATTTCAAGATTTTGTTAGAGGTTAGAGAAACTATGTGGCAACTAAGATTAGATGCCTCTAGACCCCCAGGTATCAATGAGAATATTTCTATGTCTAGTATTCTAAAATATAGATCTCTTTTTATTTGACTAACAATTGAACTATGTTTTAAGTATTTTAATGATTTTTAGAGTTTGAACATGTTGACAGATGTATTTAATGTATTCTTTGGTAAAATTATTATTTTTTTTGTTTTTTATTTATTACTTTTATTATTTTGTTTATTTTTTCATTTTTAATTTTTGTTTTTTGTGTTTTTTGATTTTGGTTGTATGATATAGGTGGTGTGGATTTTTAAGCTGTTTTTGATACTATTCCACAATTTCAACAAAAAAAGTTCACGAAGGGTTTGCTTTTGTTTTTTGTGCTGTTCAATTTACCCTTGTTATCCAACAATTTTTCTGATAGGTTAGTTTTTCAGGGCGGGAATTTTTTGAAATTTATTTATAGTAGCTGGCTTAGTACTGGGTTTTACCACTCTGATGAAGCCTGTTTTCAGGTGAAAGCGCTAAGTGGATTTTACTTTGCCAGGTACTGGATGCCCTTGCAATAACACCGGAGACTAAGCCAATTGTTAAAATCAATCATTTTCTGTTTGTACTGAGGCAACATTATGGGTAATGGTAGGATGCTACTTAAGGCTAGGGACATACCTGCCTGGGACACATATTCAGCAAGCTCAGTCATGTCTCTCTTCATATAGTCCAGAGAGGTATGTCTCAAGTCATTCACACCGACATGGACTATGACAGAGTCATAACAGTCCCTGTTGTTAAAGTACTTGAGTGTGCATGATATGGAGGATTCCAGCACCTGACAAGCAACTTTTCATGACTTTCTCCTTGTCTAGCCTGGTGAGGGGCACATCTGTGTGTCTCACGATAGAGTCTCCTTTGACTAGGAAGTTGGGTTTGTGGCTGGGCCTTACAGGCAGTGAGACACAGGCATGTGTACTGTGTGTGGTGCTTGGTGCTGTGGGTTGTGATGTGTGTATGTATGTTTTTGCTTTGGAGGTCTCATTTGCTTAGGTATGTTTTTGCTCAGAACCTCTGCATATGTAGATGTGTATTGTACAAGTGTGGGTGGTAATAGAGGTGTGGTGTTTGTAGTGTTTAGCAGACAACCTCCTCAGTGCCAGATGTATTGGCTTGTGACTGAGACAGTAAGAATTCCAGGTTCTTAATGTAATTTCATCTGTCAAATATTGTTTTCCTAGGTGGTAGTAGTAGAGTGTTGTCCTTGTACATGATGCAGTTACTACACTGTCTCAGGATGCCCATATCAACCAGACTAGCAGGAGAAAACATAGGAAATTGTGTATTCATGGTTGTCAGAATCTGAGGAAGAGAGGTCAGGGATAGTAGAGTGGGTACTATCTGAGCAGAGTACATATTGGTGTCAGTAGGACTGGATAAAATCAATATAGTAGCTGCAAGGGAGGCCCTCACTTACACGGGAGTGCTGGTAAGAGAAAAAATGCAGCTGAGATACCTTGTAAAGGGTTAAAACAGTGCAGGGGTGGTGTGCAGCATTCAAACAAGCACACATTTGCACAGATGTGGGGTTTAAATACCACAAAAACAAAAGTAAAATAGAAACACTGGAATTGACTGATCTACCCTTGTTCCAGAGTTCTTAATTAAACGCCCTATGCCAGACCAGTTCCAACCAGTTCACTTATTCCCACTAAGTGCAAGCAGGCCTCAGCCAACATAAGATGACATAACAGGAAACACGGGAATCACACAAACAGATCTGGATACAGCAAAACCTACAACTAGACTATGCTGAAGATATTTAAACTCTGTTTAGGTCGATTTAATACAGGAGAACAGATACACACTTAAATATAACATTAACAAACAAGAGCAAATTGATTTAAACAACTTAACCAATTAACCAATAAGTAGTCTCAAAACTGAGCCATGTTCCAGTAACCTTCAATCAGACGAGTTCTAACTGCACACTTCTGCCACTAGAGTACAGGGGAATCCTCACCAACAAAAGATGACCTGGTTTAGTGCTCAAGTTATACAAACAGAGCTAGATTCAGTAGGTCTGAATCTAGTCTATGCTACAGCATACAAGGTGCACCAGTTTCAGAAAGAAACAGTTCAAATAAGCAGGCACAATAAGCCTTCAACCAGCAATGCCCAGCTCAGAAGGGCAGAATCTACCCTCTTCTTCCACAAGAGTGTAGACCACAAGCCTTCTTAATGTAAAATAGCTGGCCTGAAGCCCAAGTGCTTAAACTAGAACTAAGACACTTTTAGAATAACAGACACAAGAAGCCTTTAACCAACAATTCCCAACTCAGGATGTAAGCTACCTCTCCTGCTACAAGAGTGTAGAACACAAACCTTCCTAATGTAAAATAACTAGCTTAAAGCCCAATTGCTTAAAACCAAAAGGCTTAGAATAACAGTTACAACTTAATTATGCTACTAACAAGCTGTAATAAATGCATCAGAATAAATGCAATTGAATACTTTTAAGAACAAGCAGCAAAAGCAAAATAAAGTAATATAGTAGGAAGAAACACAAATACAGTAAAAGCAGATGAATAGAGTGCAATTTTTTAGGTTAAGTGGGAAGGGAGGAACAAGATAATTGAAGGTTGAGAATCTAAGGGTGTGGGCTTTGCCAGATGATCTCTCTCTACTCAGTAGAATGAGCTGATGAAATGGTACTGGCCAGAGTATCCAAAATGAGATCTATAGTAGGGGCGAGCAACTCAAAAGCCACCAAATTTAAGAACACAACAAGAACAGGGTTGGAGGGGAAAAATGCAGCCACAGATCAGCGATATTCAGAGCAAGCAGGCCAAACACTTCAGCTAAATAGAGATATTTCTAAATAAAAAAAAATGCTGTTTCTCAGATTCCCCACTAATTAACTGGTGTTACTCACAGTTTGCAAAAGAATTCTTTGGTAACTTTTTTTAACTGACCCTAGCCAAGAACTCTTAAATCTCCAACAGAACAAAAAACTTAAAACAAAACAAAACTAATACTAAACTAATACTAGAATAAGATACAAGGGTAATCATATGGGCTAAGCTTGTAAAGGCTCCAGGGCCATCAGCCTAGCACACACCTATGAACAGATAAGAAGTGATCAAACCTTAAATGAAGAGCTTCAATTCAAAATAAAATGCAGCCACAGATCAGCAATATTCAGAGCAAGCAGGCCAACAAGCAGTCCAAAGAAACACTTCAGCTAAATAGAGATATTTCTAAATAAAAGAGCAATGCTGTTTCTCAGCTCCCCCACTAATTAACTGGTGTTATTCACAGTTTGCAAAGGTATTCTTTGGTAACTTTTTTTAGCAGACCCTAGCCAAGAACTCCTAAAACTCCAACAGAACAAAAAACTTAAAACAAAATAAATGTAATACTAGAATAAGATACAAAATTGAAGTGATCAAACCTTAAATGAAGAGCTTCAATTAAAAATAAAATGCAGCCACAGATCAACAATATTCAGAGCAAGCAAGCCAACAAGCAGACCAAACAAAGATAATTTAAAGAGTAAGACTGACTTTTTTCTTGAGTCACCTAAAACAGGAGATGTCATGAAGTCATTAGGATTGTTGAAGTTTGCTTTCAGGACAGTAGACATGGGCAAAACATTTATCAGTTCTATTGCCGACTGGCTTTAGAAAGTCCATCATAAACAATAGAGGGTAAAGTTCTCAAAGTGGTCGTCAAAGAGGATTGTGCTCTTTGGAAGGAATATTTGGCTTATTTTAATGGAGTTTCCATGTGGCAGGCAAACTGGATTTCTTCTGCTGTCTTGAGTTATAGATCTGCTGGGAGTTAGGCGTTGGACCTACTTGAAGGTCAAATGGTTTGCTGTGGCCTAGCTCCATGATTAGACAGCTGGAACAAGGGAGATATTATGTTTTTGGAGCTGATGCAAATTTGGGTGACCGCTTGAGTGTGACAAAAGTAGATGAGGAACAGGAAACTGATTTTATTTATTCAGATAAAAATAAAGTAGATCAGTTCTTGACAAAAAAGTACACATTTTTGCTTGATTTTATTCCCAGTATATAAATTGGAATACTTAAGACTAAAACTGTTAGTTTTAAAAACATATCAGAGGCAAAAGTCATTCAGATGAGGAAAAGTCTTTGTTAAAAATGTTCTTGTGTTAAGAATATAATTAAACCTGCAGCACCAGATAGCTCAAATGCACGTCTATTATTATGGTGATGTGTACAGCAGCCTTAATTAATGACTAGATTACTTATTGCTTCACAAAATCTCAATGGTGAACTGCAAAAAATAAACAAATAAAATCAGCTTAATTACAAAAATGTATTGTTCATTGTCAGCCCTTCACTTCAACAACAGATTAAATTAAAATTTTTATGTCATTATGAGTTTATTTGTTCTCATGCTATAGTCAGACAGCTTGCTTATAGTGACCTGTCAGCAGTGATTTCCTTTGTGTCAGTTTGAGTGCTCTGTCCATATATGTAGGGATCATTAGTTCTAAATGCTATATCAGATTCTGCATGTCAGCTGAATCTGTCTGCATTTGCACCATCCTTTCTAGCAATTCCATTAATATTTGATATGAATAGCTACACATTCATTCTGTATCCCTCATTGATCCTCTCTGCCCCAAACACATAGAGCTGTGCTTCTCAAGTGCCAAGATTTTTAGAGAATGTCCAGATTTTTGCCTCATATTTTTAGTCTGTCATAAATGCTGCGGTTTTCTTGAAAGTCATTGAGGATTAAAGTCACTAAATAATGATGCCGATTTGAGTTTCAAACTCCATATCCTTCAGAAACTGCATGTCAATGCAAAACCTACTATTATGCTAGCAACTTTTTAAATTTTTAAGAACAACATGAATATGTTCATGATTTACTGCCTTTGTTCTCGAATTATTTTTGGTTTTGTGCAGATTTATTGTGCTTAGAGACTGAGAGGTATGCAAAGAGCATTTAATAATTAAGTATCATGCACTATTAGGGTTGTACCAAAAATCTCATGCAGTCCTTTATCATCATCCTACAGCAAATTAATGGTCATTACAAACATCTGCCATTTTGACTACTTAAACCAAGGGAATGGGGACATAGCAGTATGAGAAAGAAATATCATGCAGTATATGATCTTGTACACACTGACATGTTTACTATTTCTGCAGCCTAAAGGGAAAAAAGTAGCAAATGTGTTTCATTTTTAAGACAGATTTATATAAGAACAGAAAGTTACAGGTAAAACTGCTACCAACCTCATTCTCATAAAATCAGAATCTGAAATATAATCAAACATATTCTAAATTTTTTTGTAAGTAAGTGTGTGTGTGTGTGTGTGTGTGTGTGTGTGTGTGTGTGTGTGTGTGTGTGTGTGTGTGTGTGTGTGTGTGTGTGTGTGTCTACATAAATATACCCTGGGATTCAGTAAGGTTCCATGCAAGAATAGCTAATTCCTGCAGGGAAGCGACCATTTAGGAGCAGCACAGCAGCACTCCATGCATAGTAATGAAGGCGTGCTGTCTCAATTCCTAAATGGACATGGAGCACGGACAAGTGCAGGGGGCATGTCTGAGAGCAGAGCTCTCACAATATACATGCCCCCAACAGTCAGGAACTGCTGTTTGGCAATTACAATGAGCGAGACCGCTCATAGGAGGTTGCATGCCCCCAACAGCATAGATCAATGCAGAATGTCCAGATATGTGGCTCATACGTCTGGCCTGTCGCTCATTTACCCTGCCATATCACTGGGATGAGCTCATCAATGACATCTGAAATAATGGCAAACATACGAGTGTCAGACTCTAAATCCATCAGAAAATGTACATAAAAACAAATCCTGTTACCCTAGCAACACCCCAAGTTTATAAGAACAATATTTAAAATATAATAATATAAACACTTTTTTTTATTAAACAGATTAAATTTAACCGTAGGTGCACAGGTTTGCCCATTGCTTAGCTACGCATACTGTAGCTTAAATGGCACAAGAAGATAAATATCAAGATACATGCAAATGAAGCAATACTGCAATAGTGTAGTGGTCAGAGCATTTGCCTTATGAACAGTCATTCCTAGATCGATTCTCACGCTAGTAAATTCAATTTTCCATGTCAAATCACTTTATGAACAATATTTTTAGTTGTATAACCTACTAAATAATATATATTTGTGAACTGGAGTACTGCATTAAATGCAGATGTGAGGTATCATTGTAATAATGTTGTAAAATCCACAGATGAACACAAGTGCCCCATACAGTATATGCACACATGAATCAGGGATACAAATCGAATGTATAATGTATAATGAATGATAAATCCATAGATGGTCCAAATCCACCACCTTCCCAAGAGCCATGTTAGATTTCTGTCTAAATTAGTGCAGGAGTAAGTGGGAGTAAGCACTTGTAACGAGTAGTAAGTGGGTATAAGCCTGTTTGTGTGGGGGTAAGCAATGCACACACAGGTTAAGCAATATTGAAGCTAACTCTCTGTAAGCATATTTAACCAGAAGTTAGCATTTCTTATCATCGCGCAAACCCACTTACAATTGCTTAAAAGTGCCTTAATCACTATGTATCCAACAGCCACTGTTCTACCCAGCAAAAAAATAAACAGTCCTTGCAGGTCTTGAACCCAGGACCCTGTACACTATAGTTACAGTAGTTAACCAGTAAGCCATCAAAGCAGTACATAAGACTTGAGATATCACCAAACAGATCCTCATTATATGAAAATCAAAATTAATATGTGAAAGGAATCTATATACAGTTTTATGTTGTATAACCTACTACATAACATAAATATGTGAACTGGAATACTGAATTAAGTCCAGATGTGAGGTGTCATTGTAATAAAGTGTTGAAATCCCCCAATAAACACAAAGACCCAATACAGTGTACGTACATATGAATCATGGATACCAAGCACATATATAACATGTAATGAATGATAAATCAATGCCAAACAGCAAATAGTGTGCAAATTAAAAATTAAGCAATGCTAAGCATTGGACACCCCTGCTTACTAGGTGTAAACAATGTGTAGAACAGCTAAATCAGTTTGCCAATTGGTATACTCCTTTAAGCAATGCCAGCCTTAGGTAAGCAGGTTTGCCCATAGCTTAGCATTTTCAAAATCATTCAATCATGGCAAAGTGTGGGAAAGTGGCCCTATTTAAACCCCACAGGTGGGAATACATCTCATAACTGGTTGCAGCTTCCTCCTGTAGGCACTATGACCAGTGTGGGTGAAGGTTTGCGCTTCCGGGTGCAGTGCTGGGGAATCCAGGTGTCTAAAGTCATGGCAGGACTCCTTGTTAAAGACCATGACCAGAGACTACTGCAGTGCCTGTACCAGGGTTCCCAATATAAAGTGGAAGCCTGGGACTGTCTCATCCATGACCTCACCAGTGCCGCTGGCATCCCTTGAGCTGGTGAGCAGGTCAGGCATCACTACTCTGACCTGAAACGGAGAAAGAGGGAGCTCTTGGATCAGTGAATCCAAGAGGCTAGGCAGATGGGTGATGTCAACAAAAACAGAGCCAGAAGACGAGATGAGAAACCAAAATGCAATAGCGTGCATTCTGATTTAAGGGCAGGTGATTTTAAAAATTTTTTAGAACAACGTGAAACTATTTGGCAAATTAAACTTAATTCTGACAAATTTCCAGGATTAAACGACACCATTAATGTGAAATGTTTTTTAAAATACAGGAAATTACATGTTGATAAAGACTGTAATACTTTGTTATTGCTTACTTAAATTATATAGTATTTTTATAATTTAATTTTTTAGGTTTATTGATTAATTAGTAATTTGTATGTAATTAGCATCAGTATTTAAATGTTTTGTTGGAGGTGATTTGTTGCATTCTGAGGAAGTCTTGTGACGAAAGCGGGTATTAAACATTGGAGTACGCTATTGCATTTTGGTTTCTCATCTCGTCTTCTGGCTCTGTTTTGGTTACTTGGTTTTTTTGCTTTGTTTGTTTTTTTTAGATGGGTGATGTCCCAGCCGTGTGTAAGTATCAGTCTACTACCTGTTTAATAATTGCCAGCTCATGTATATTATGGATAGGTATGGCTAAATATTCCTCCTATGTCTTTGACAGTGGCAGACAAGTGGGCTGTGAACCGGGAAGCCCGTGCCTGTAGACTGCAGATGTTGCATCACAAGGCAGGTTAGTAATAATTTTGCATGTACTGTCATTAGAAATAAATCTAAAAGTAGTAGAAAGTTAATTGCCAGTATAAAACCAGTATTATGTATAGCATGTACTGAATAAACCAGACAATATGGCAGGAAGAGTTTCATATAGGCTGTATGTAAATAAAAGGTTAACAGTCTGGCAATAAAGGTCTAACTGCTGTACTGCTTGTATTTACTCTGGTATCATATGGTAATGTAGTGTTGCAATTTCTTAATAGTACTGTTGCATTAAGCACTGTTACCCACACTATGCTACATAAATAAAATGTGTAGGAATGTCTGTATCCAACTGTTGTAATCACAAGAGGACACATTGTACAACTGAGAGAGACTTAGACAGAAAACAGTGAAAAGACAGGCAACATAGCACACTCAACTAAGATGTGAAGTGCTGCATTTTTAGCCCACAGCCATGCTTCGAATCCTGGGAGTGGTAGTAATCTGTATGCAGAATCATACCCCACAACTGTACAGATACTGTCAAAAAGTCCAGCTAATTGGTATAAGTTCCCTGCCTGTCATACTGTCCGCCTGGCAAATCAGTGGGATGATCCTAGAAGTTTAGGCAGCTGGCCAACTTCTCCTATCTTTCTCACTAGGCAAAAAATGGAATTCCCTCCACACTAAGAATGATACCAAACTCAGAAAACTTCAAAACCCAACTATTCAAACACCTGTCCACTAAATGGAAATGTATCTGCCTTCACTCAACCTAATCCAAGGGTGTTCTCGCTCTGGTTCCCAAGCTCTACAACTCTCATAGTTATCTTCCTATGAACCTATCTAAGCTCTCAACAATTTCTATAGCTTCTGTCTAAGCTCTCACCTCCTACAGCTACCCTCACACAGCCCAACCTTGTAAATATTGTAAATAGCATTCTACTGTTGATGTGTGTATATAAAGCATATTTACATTTTCTTAAAAGGTTTGTATGTAAACTGTTTCCACACCTAACCCATATCTGTTTTCCTCAAATGAAACTGTGTGATCCCTATCTTCAAGCTTAATGAATTTGTTAACTATGCATGATATTGAATGTATTTATGAGTAACTATTCTACATAATATCTTTAATATTAACTATCATTTGTATCTAAATTGTATAATGCATCTTGGAGCTTTTTTCCCTCAGCCTCCACTGAAAATGGGTCAATTTGGCCCAGTGGATTTCCCCGTTAATCAAATTGCAAATAAATAAATAATAATAAATAAATAAATAATAACATACAACTGATTGCCAGACATCATAACTGTCAGAAATACATCCATAAGAACAAACCTATCACTCTAGCAACTCACCAAAGTGTTATGAGAGTAATAAGCAAAGTATGTCCCATCTCCACCCCTGTGTTGTGAAGCTATGAACAGAGTGTGTGCAGTAACAGAGTGAGGCATATGTGCATAATAATAACTATATGGAATCTGGTAATATGTGTGATAACATTCAAGTAGTGTTAAGAAATATTCCACCCACAGGTCTGTCAGATATGAAAACTGTGCCTAGAAATAAAAGATTGAAATCCTGGACTGGTACTGTTTAGTCTGGTATTGTATGGCAGTGTTAGTGTTGCAGTATCTCTGACTAATAAGGTATTATTCATCACTGTCATCCACACAGTGTCACATAATAAAACTGTCTAGGAAACCCTGTATAAGAGTGTTTTAATTACAAGGTCAGATTGTAAAACCATGGGAGACTTATAGAAAGAATTCAGAGAAAAGATACACAGCAAATATCTATATAGCACACCCAGCTGTGATGTACACTGTTTATTTTAGCACACACAGCCATGGTTCAAATCCTGGGAGTGGTAGTAAGCTGTATGAAGAATCATACCCCTCGACTAGCTGTTACCCTGTCCCCTGGCATATCAGCATGCTATTCTCTGATATTTAGGCAGCATTTAATGTCATATAACTGACTGTCAGGCCTGTAAATATTTGGAAGATGTCTATGAAAACAAACCTGTCGTACAACTCGCCAAAGGTTTATGAGGCAATAGACAAAATATCTCCCGGTTTCGTCTGGATGTTGTCAAGACATGCCCAGAGTGTGTGCAATAAGAGATGGAGAGGTATGTGCATAACATCAACCTGGAATCTGGGAATATGTGTAGAAACAGTCAGGTGGTGTTAACAAACAATACCTTCACAGGTAGACCAGGCAAGAGGTGTATGCTGCAGGTAAAACACAGTTCATGTATATAGTTGTCTACATCCATACCACTGTCTAAACTAAGGCTATAGGGCAGTGTAATAATACCTGTAAGGTACAGGTCACAGCACTGACTAGGAAAGTAATGAGAACTACAGGGATATACAAGTTAATTGACATCCTTCTCACCCCCCACCATATCTGCAACAATAACCTAAATACACAATTCAATCGGTAAGTGCACAATTAAATCTACTGTTGGGAGGTATGTCCTATTGCTTGATAAATATTGAAATTTGGTTCTATGCATATGCCATGTTGAAATACTACCACATCAGTGGCATGCTGCCATCAATGCACCTTCATGCTGTTGTAATGGCCACTGTGGTTCCATATATGCATGTGTTATGTTTGCTATGCAAATGTTCCATATATGGTGTTTCGGGTTAATGGGAATAAATATGCATGCTGTTATACCTAATCCTGTAATGTGTTGACTGTTACTAACCCACATATGTTTTAAAATTGAAACACCATAGCACATTTAGGAAGGCCGGTCGCAGTGGACCCACCTCTCCCACCTCATCTGGCCATGGCACCGGGCACTAGCACATCTGGGGCTCACCCCAGGACCTCCTCATTCGCTGGTCCTGCATCACCTTTGGATGGAACCACCTCAGGGGATGGGGCTCGCCCCCCGGGAGTGGGCACGGACAGGATACTGTCACCCATCTTCATGTCCGGGGTCTGGTGCATAGCGAGCTCTGCAGGGAATTTGGAGATCTACTACGCCAGCTTCAGGGCCTCATGGCACAACTAGAGGGACTGCCTGCCCCTCCTACTCAGTCCTCAGCACAGGCACCATCGGGGTCGTGAAGGTGCAATGGTGACTGCCCATGGGTTTGAACTTCAGTCCCACTGTTTCCACTAGGGGGCTCATGGGCTTCCGACTTCCAAACACCCCTCCCCATCCAAGGTGTTTTCCCTCCACATGTGTCATATACCACCCCTGTATGCTGTCTTGACTGTCTTGTCTGTTGTCCTACCCAACCTACCTTTCCAAATATACCTACTATCCCTCCCCAACATCCCACTCTCACCTTAAAAAAAAGGCCAATCCGTTCCCAAAAAAATTCTCGCCCCATACATAGCTGTCCATTTTGCACATGTGTCCACTGGACACATGTAATCTGGTCTAATTGACTTCAAAACATATTGTTGTTATCCTCACCCCTCTCTCAAGGGTAGGAGTGTCCAAATCTACCACCAAATCAGTGTATATGCACAGCTGTTGCTGTAAAAGAAATGGCCAGCTATGGACCTTCCCTGCACCCATCCTGTACATCCCTAGCTATTTTCCCTACTGTCTTTCCCTCTTTGTGCCCCTTTTTCACCACTATTCCAATCAAACCTTTTTCTTTTCTTTTAAAGAAATTAGTGTGGGGGTAAGCAGGAGTAAGCACTTTTAAGCAGCAGTAAGCAGGTTTAAGCCAGCTTGAGTGAGGGTAAGCAATGCCTACACAGGTTAAGCAATTTAGAAGCTAACTGAGTGTAAGAAACTGTAACCAGAAGTTACACTAAAGGATAATGCTGCCCAAGATGCAGAAACCTTAACAAATGCACTCTATGAGCATCTACAAGGATGCATGGATCATGCCATCCCTAGCAAAACCAAGACTCACTCCTCTAAGATGCTAAAGGATAATGCTGCCCAAGATGCAGAAACCTTTACAAATGCACTCTATGAGCACCTACAAGGATGCATGGATAGTGCCAACCCTAGCAAAACCAAGACACACTCCTCTAAGAGAAGGAAACCAGTTTGGTGGACCCCTGCAATAAACAGGCTATACAATAGAAGGAGGAAACTAGTTCAGAAATAAAGCAAATCCCAAGAAGGAAAGACATCCCTGATCAGTATCAGTAAGAAACTGAGGTCCCTCATGAAATCATCCAAGGCTAACTTCGAAAGAAAAATAGCCAAGGATTCAAAAGATAACCACAAAGCCTTCTTTAACTATGTTAGGAATCTAAGTGGCAACTCGCAGATATGCACTGAACTAGTGCAAAATAGCAAAAAATATACTGAACTTACTGATATTGCCAACATCCTGGCAGATAGATTCAGTGCAAACTTCACCCTCCCCTCACCTCCAAAAGGGCCCACAACAATACTGGAAAAGTGTAGTGTCCAAAAAATCACAGATGCACAGGTGAAAACAGCCCTTTCAAAAGCCAAAAACACAGCATCAATGGGACCAGATGGTATCCCAGGCTGCGTTTTGCACGAACTACAGAATGAACTAACCTCCCACCTAAACAACCTCAGCCTCTCCACAGGCTATGTGCCCATAGAATGGTGCACAGCAATGGTTATTCCTCTCCACAAAGGAGGGGTCACAGCAGACTCTGGTAACTATCACCCCATAAGCCTGACTAGCCTGGTCTACAAGGCTATGGAGAGCATCATCATGGAACTCATTAACAAAGACATTGGGAACCTCCAAACACTTGACTTGACCCAGTTTGGCTTTGTTAAGGGCAGATCATGCCTAGTAAACCTGGTTGACTTCTTCGAGACAGTCACCAAGGCCATAGATGAGGGAAAGGTGGTTCACACAGCCTAACTTGACCTCACCAAGGCTTTCTACACCATTCCTCACTCGGGTATTACAGAAAAACTCACCAGCCTGAACATAAACCCCTACATCACAAGATGGGTTGCCAACTGGCTTACAGACAGAACTCACACAGTAAGAATAGCGGGCTCCAGGTCCGACTCTAAACCAGTCACAAGTGGTGTCCCACAAGGCTTGGTCCTGGGACCCCTACTGTTTGGCATATGCTTCTCAGAAGTACAGGCAAACACAGGAGGACTATGGCTAACCACGTTCGCCGATGACTGCAAACTGGCAGCCATAATTGACTGTCATACAGACTATTCTGTCCAGCTGACATGGACATCCTCCAAAAGGGCCTAATTGAGATGGACACCTAGTGTCAAAGTCATGGCCTCAAGCTAAATGCCAAAAAATGCATAGTCATCCCATTTGGGAAAAACAAAACACCCACGAATTACCACATAGGTGGCAGCCCCCTTAATACAGAAGAGGTAATAAGAGATCTGGGGACCCAGGTAGAGAGTAATCTCTCCTTTGACAATCATATTGCCAAAGTAGTTAGGAAATCCTTCTATGTGGCCCATCTAATTACTAAAGGGTTCGCATCTAGAAGTAAAAAGGTTATAGTGCCCCTCTACTTGTCACTCATTAGACCCATCATAGAGCACAATGCCCCATTTGGTATGGACCTCACAAGAAACTTCCAACAGCTGGAAAGGCCACAAACGTACCTCACCAAGAGGATTACTGGCCTCAAACATATGTCCTATGCAACCCGACGGAAAAAACTCCGGCTGTACTCAGTGGCATATCGCTTACTCAGAGGTGATCTCTGCCTAACTTACAAAGCCATGTCCATCTCAGAATTGATGGATAAACAGAACATGCTGGAGGGATAGATTCCTGTCACAGAGACTTCCCATGCTTTGGAACAAAATTCCAAATTACATCAGGCAGAGCCCCTCACTAACACTCTGCAAGAGAAACCTTAACGAGTGGATGGGTAACAGAAACTACACCCCTGGGATCACTTCATTGGCTCTGCTTGACAGAGGATCAGTTAATTAATCAATGGAGCGATGAAAGCCGACACACTTTGGCTAGGCTTAATACTTCCCTCAGGCAGATAGCCTAGTACCTACCTATGAACTTATGAACCTATGAACATTGCCAACCGTCGTGCAAACCAACGCAAACCCACCTACAACTGCTTAAAAGTGCCTTAATCACTCTGCATCCAATCACCCTTGTTCGGCCCAGCAACAAAATAAACAGCCTTTACAAGTCTCAAGCCCAGGACCCTGCAAATCATAGCCAAAGTGATTTACCACTGAACAATGACAGATATACATAACCATATCATCCAGCACAGTCATTCAAGAGTACAGGAAATGTATTTATACATGTAGATGTATGTGCGTGTGTGTGTGTGTGTGTGTGTGTGTGTGTGTGTGTGTGTGTGTGTGTGTGTGTGTGTGTGTGTGTGTGTGTGTATATATATATATATATATATATATATATATATATATATATATAAATATATACATAATTTATGTATATATATATATATATATATATATATATATATATATATATATATGCACAACTCATAATATATATCTACACACACACACATATATATTATTGCATTCTGTGCGTGTGTGTGTGTGTGTGTGTGTGTGTATGTCTACATATATTTATATAAATACATGTCCACTACTTTTACATGACAGTGCTGCATGATATATGTGAGGGAACATCACACATATCAGTACACACACACACACACACACACACACACACACACACATATATATATATATATATACAGCAGTAAGTGTGTGCAAAATGGATGGTTATGTCAGGTGTGAACCTTGTTGGGAACACATTGCCCTTGTTTGTGAAGGTGGGATTGGGAATTTGGGGAAGGATTGCAGGTATATTTATGGAGGTGGGTTGGGTTGGAACATAGAGAAGACAGCCTACAGGGGTGGTATATGACACATGCGGTGGGTAAACACCCTGGTGGGGAGTGTCATCTGTGATGTGGAAGCTCAATGAGCCCCCATATGGAAACAATGGGACCAAGGTCTCCACCCATGGCCAGTCACAACATCAGCTTCACGACCCTGAAGTTCCCTGGGCTGGAGGCTGTGCAGGAGGAGTATGCGGACCCTGTGAGTGTGTACTGAGGGCCTAAAGGTGCTGTAGCAAATCCCAAGTCTCTCTGAAGCTCCCTGTGCACCAGACCCTGGACCTGACCTCAGGTGACAGGATCATGTCTGTGTATGCTCCCAGAGGGGTTAACACTATCCCCTGAGGTGGTTCCACCTGAAAGTAGTGCAGGACCAGTAGATGAGGAGTCCCCTGGGTGGGTACCACATGTGATGTGGCCTGGTAACATGACCAGATGAGGTGGGAGAGGTGGTTCTGCTGCAACTGTCCCCTAAACATGCTATTGTGTCACTGTTATACAACATATGTGGGTAGTAATAGTCCACGCATTCCCAGATCATGTCCAATAGCATGCATAGATATCCCCAATAACACAAAACAACAGATGTGCAGCAATCACACAGCAAACAGACCACATGCATATATGGAACCATAGTGGCCCTTACAATGGCATGCAGGTGACATTGTCTGTAACAGGCCACCAATGATAGTGTCCCCACAGGGAACATGACTACAAACACATAGCATAAAGTGTTGTACAATACAATATATGTCCCAATGGTAGGTATTCTGTAGACATACCTGTTGAGTTGTGTGATCAGATTGTTATTGCAGATATGGTGGGGGGAGACAGGAAAAACTATGATAACCTTTCTGTATGAGGTCCTCAGACCTGTTTCCATCTTTATGTCTTTCAGGCAAGATGTCTGAGGAGAGGTGTTCCATTTATACAGTGGAGGAGAATGATGTCATCATCTCACACCTGGTGCAGCACTACCAGGTGTTGTTTGGCCAAAGAGCCCATGAGCAGCAGGAGCGGACCACCCTGTGGAATGATCTTGTCCACAGGGTAAACAATCTCTGCCTGCATAACTGCAGTTATGAGCAGGTCTGGCATTATTGCACAGACCTACTTCGCAATGCGTGTCGGCATGCTGCTGGAGTCAGGGTGGATTAGCTTGCAATGGGTGGTCATGCCATCCAGCCCCCCTGACACATGTTGAGGAGGTCCTTGCCAGCATCGGGGCACCTGCCTGCCTGCACACACAACACTTGGCAGAGAGCATAGTGGAGGTGGGTGCTACCCACAAAATGGCAGAAGAGCATGCATGTAAGACCACAGGGCACATCAATAGACCACTGCTGCATATCCATCTGCATCTGAACAGTTAGATCATGCATATGTGAGATGACATATATATAGTCTGCTGCTCCGTAGTAGTAATAAACAGATGTGCATAATCTGTAGTATTGTGGGCTTGTACTGTTGATGTACTGTAATCCTGCACCCACCCTGTACCAATGCCACAGCTGTGGCTACTGACATCACATCTCTCACACACTTATGTAGGTCCCTCTGGTATACCTCTGGGGCAGCAGCCTGTAGCTGGTGAGTATGGTGTTTGTTCAGGTTTGCCAATACACCAGTCATGTTATGGCCATGGTATATTCCATGCACACATTTAATACACCTACCCATAATGCATGCTGAACATATTCACATATTGTTGCTGTTAACTGCACTGCATCACAGTGGTCACCATGATAGTGTATCTGAAGGGTATGTCAGACTCCTGCAATATAACTAACATCCTGTCATTGCAAAATGTGTGCACAGAGATCAACATAATGGTGGGACAAATGGCCTACAGTAAGGACATGTGTGAAACATCACCCTTATAAAGTGCTACAACAGTGTATATACCAGTATTACAATGGCAACTGTTACAGATCTACACTACAGCATATCACAATACTGCAGTCCACAACCCTTTCAACTTGCAATGTGGTCCTAACATGAGAAATGAGTGTGTAATATGGAATCATATGTTAGGACAGCAAATATGGAGAATACATACCTTCACAAACTCTGGAAGCATATGTGCACACACACTCCAGATAAAATATAGTGGAAGCAGCTGTTGAGGTACTGACTGTAGGCACTCTTCATGGAAATACACATTCAAGCAAGTACATGTCCCCAATGTCACACCATGAAATGGTCTGCTGTCCAAGACATTTGGCCATCAAATGTGCCCACTTACCTGCAACAGAGGCAGCCATAGCTTGCACACATCTTACATGCCATGGCATGGACCCCATACCCAACAGGTAGCACCCAGGAGTCGGACATGTAGCCATACCTCACCACTGCATACAGCATGGCAAATATTGCAGACAGTCATGTATGTGGCAAGGATGTATGGGACAGGAATAATGTAGGAAATAAACAGATGGCCATCCAAGACAGAAGATGTCAAATGTAGCAAATCGGTCATGAAGGCTGTCACAACACTGAGGGAGTTGCAAGAATTTCTATCAAGTACTAGCTGTGCAGCACCCATGTCAGCTGTTGCCTGGACTGTGCATATGTGTGGCCCATGGGTTAGGGTAATCAGATTGGACAGTTGTACTACAGGAAACATCAGCCAGGCATCTCTAACAGGTAGCGTATGTATAACAGAAATGGTCCCCAAAAGGCATGCATTGCAATGTGTACTGGTGTACCAAGACCATGCTGGAAACCTACAGACAGTATCAAGTAAGATACATGTGCTGCACAACCAACACCTCACCCCATCTCAGGCCCACCATCCCCATCTGTACCATGCTGGAGCCAGTGTACACCTGTATATTTGCCATTCATTAGCTGGGACAAGGCTGTTACACATGGTTTTCAGTGTTTGGGACACTGCAAACTGACACACATGTGTAGGCCATAGTTGTCAAGCATCTGCAAAAAGGCTGAAGGTGGGGAGGGGGTGTCATCATGACACAACAGTGCACTGCAGCAGGGATTCAAAGGATGCTACAAATGGCTGTATCTGCACACAGTCAGGGTCAGGAACTGTGGCAGACATAACCCTGACTCCACAGCAATAGTGACAGCAGTGTGTGAACTCCAAGGGATGTGCACATGAGTTGACCTTGCAATCATGCAGAGTTGGGGGACATGTGTAGGGCAGACTGACCAAATACTGGCAAATGCAGATGGCCCATGCTAGTATACCCCTGCCAGGAATAGTGACTGCTGTAGTACACATAACAGTATGTGCAAGAAATCATCATGATAAGGGTGTCCATACATATGCACCCACAAAGTGTATGCATCTCAATCAGCATCAGCACAACTAACACATTTGTTTGACACTGCATTTGATTGTACAGGTCATATGTCACATATCAGGCTCATGTAATGTTAACATATGCAGTAATGTGGTCCCATGGCATATCAAGGAAGAGGGTGTCATATCAATAAGGGTGTGTACACTCCCCATAGCCATGGTAAGGTTTGATAGTTGTCAGTGTAATTGTATTGTATTGGCCTTACATGCACCGCTGATGATGACATCTGTAAATCAGACATCAGGCATTCACAAATGACATCTGTCCACATATCATCCCAGGTATGTGTTGGACAAACACATAGGGGCTGTCAGCAGCAGAGCATACATAACTACACAGTAATATACATTCAGCAATGGTGTGTACATCTGTGAGGTATGGAGCACAGTTCATGACAGGGTGCTGAACAGGTGCACAGCAATACTGTGTACATGGGTGCAGTGTTTTCCAGGGGAAGGGGCATCACCTACTAACACAGCCCATGCATCACACACATATATACTGTTGCTAGCATGGATTGACTATAGCTGCACTGCATGCTGTTGAGTACCATATGTCATACATGTTGACAGATGGGTAATGGGAGGTCTGTGTGTAATATCTTAATGCAACCTCACCTGTAAGTGTGTGTGTGTGTGTGTGTGTAGGGGGGTTATTTTGTCTGTAAGTGCAATCTGGTGGAATGGGGGGTTGATGTATGTAGGATATGTGTGTATGTGTGTGAGTGTTTGTGTGTGTGTGTCCATGTATGCACATGTGTGATTGTGGGGTTGTTCATACATCTCAGTTTCCCTTTGAAATTGTGCAGTACATGGACCGGCACATGAGACACCAGGAATACTTGTCTGACATGTAATCTCAGGACAGCTGAAGATAGTATAATAAGGTCTGTAGCATGGAACATACATTGGGAGGGGAAACTAGATACCAGGTATACTGTTATAATTGCAATCAGCAGAAAGGTGAAAGAATACCCATGTATCCAGCAACAGAGATGCATTGGGGAATTACTAGATAACACCAGTGAGTGTATTCAAATATTACTGTTGTCCACATTATAAGTTAATAGAGCAACAGATCTTGCATCTACTGAGCAATAGTTACATATGACACTCCAGTGTGTGACATTATTGAGTGACTGTAGTAGCCCCTAACATATGGTGGCCATGCTCACAATGTCTGGACAAACCTAGAGTGAACACTGGATGACAGCAGTGAGTCTTTGTAAAACCGACTCCAATCAAGTCAAAGAGGTAATGGAGTAACAGGTCATGTTTTGTGATCACTTGTCTAGGCAATTAGAAGAATGATATGTTAATGATTGGTATTAATGAGTGTAAGTTTCCAAGTGTGATGCAGGATGGGGAACTTAAGAGAATAAACTTGGGACAGTCTGTAAACTCAGGGACAGGTAAGTATTATGGTGGAATGTCAGTGTGTGTGTGTGTGTGTGTGTGTGTGTGTGTGTGTGTGTGTGTGTGTGTGTGTGTGTGTGTGTGTGTGTGTACTGTTAAGCAATGATGTACAGGTCTTAAAGTGCATTTCTTGTTTTCCCCTCACAGGTGGCGAGGTGGGTCAGGGTCCCTCCTGCAGGCAATCTGATGTTGGTGTCCATACAGACACTGAAAATGATGATAGGTGTGTTGAGGCACAGGCGGGGTTGTCAGAGGCTGAAACTGTGCCATCATTTGACATCCCCCTGTTATCCACCCCATCCCTGCACACAGTCACAGTGCCTATAGATACCCCATCACCAGTGGCCATAGCAGAGGGACAGTTGGCGGTTGGTGGCAGTGCACAGGACAGTGTGGTATCTATGGCTGCTGTGTCTGGACACAGCAGCCATAGCCAGATGTCCAGCAGGGTACCACATAAGCAGATGTACAGGGGTGCTCGTTGGAGGGCTGCTGGTCATCATGCCCCTTGCAGAAGTGCCACATCTGGTACCACCAGACGCATGTTTCAGGCTGTCATGGAGGTGCAGGAACATATGGAACAGAACACCAGACAGGGTCTAAGGCTGCAGAGGGCTACTCTTTCAGCTGTAACTGACAACATCCATGATCTTGCAGGTGCCCTCCGTTATTTTACAGAGGTCATGGATAGATGGTGGGGTGAGATGGTGGGACTCATCGACCGTGGATTGTCCATGCTAGAGCATGTGGTGGGAGTGGTGTGACGGCCACGTGGACATAGGCCAGCATCACCAACAGCTGGAGGTCGACGTGGAAGTGCAAGGACACCAAGTCACTCCCATAGTGGCAGTACCAACCTCAGAACTGCAAGGGGGTGCTGTCCACACCACATCAAGCCACATGCACATGGCCCTGGCCAGTCCCAGGAGGGACCTGGTTCCAGTGGACATATGTCATCATCAGGGGAGAGTACCATATCGAGGCTTGTACCTGGACGTGCCCATGGAACCCCTGGCAGGCACAGTTCTCATGTCCATGGCCGGAGGCAGTGAACTGCACACCCTGCCAGGTATGGTCTGCAGCTGTCCAACAAACACCTGTATAGGGCAGCCACATGGCAGAACTGTGTGCATGCATACTCACACACAATACAAACACACCTAGGGCAACCCCATACCTACACACACACCACATCACCATGGCCATATCAGTAATTAAAACCCCTCACTCACACACATGGTGTCAAATGTATGGCCCAGCCTAGGTCTCTGGCAAACCAACAACACACCCTGTGCATATGATGATACCTGTGCCACATCCCTGTCATCCATAACATTGATGCAGGGACAGGCTAATATGGTTCTGATGCACACAGTGACTGTACTACAGTGTACCAATGTACTGCTGTGTAACATGTTGTCAGCAGTAACATTTAATGCTTACATGTCAGGTAGTGTAGCTGTCCAGCCATGATGCATTATAGCTGTTATTAACACTGAGTGATTGTGGTCTCCATAATGTTATCCATTTGTGTTGTAGGTGTCCATGTGTCAGCAGGAGGATGGTCTGCTGTCATATCTCACAAGGGGTATGGCACTGTGGTGACACCTTGGCTGTGCCATATCCTGGGTACAGGTGAACACATGTCACAGGTCTGTATAACAGTTACTGCCTGTGCCACATGGTCGATAGGTCTGGGGGTGGTGTATACAGGTGAGTGCATGGTGGCTGCTGTTAGCAGCCCTTCTACAGTGGACAATGGTAGTTGTACTGGGTGGTACACACCACATGTTTGTGTATAACACACACAGAGGCTTAGGTGTTGATGCACTACACAGAGAATACTGTACACATGGATGTATGTACCTGTGCAAGGAACCCATTGTAGCCTATGTAATTCCACCAAGCCAGACTATGCAGAACAACACATTGTGGAATAAGCAGTCTGCTAGTTTAATGTCACTGATGATGGTACCGACAGGGTATATGTCCCCTTCCCCAATGTAGTGCAATCCTCAACATGGTAAACATATGTGTGCTGGTGTGGGTGGCACACCCCTACCCTTTGGAGGGTGAGAGGTGCTGTAGAACCACAGATAGTGTGATAGACAAATACCTAACCTGTTAACATGAACTGTACAGTATTACAGCCAGCTACACGGGATACACTCAACAGTAACTGCAATGATTTTGGCTGTGTCCACAACAGCCACACCCAGCTATATATATATATATACCCCAGTATTGCTGCACACCTATACAGTGGGGAAGAGGCCATTTACACATCTAACAGTAGTTGTGATGGAATGTATGTCCACAGGATGATACCTGTGACATGTTAGCATATGCCACACAGTTCTTGGACAGATGACCCCCTGGGACATGTATATTCTGCAACCTGAAGTAGATCCCTCCACATACATGCACACTCTTACTTGGCAACACTGGGACTAGACCCCTACCTAGGTATGTAGTGCTACTGATGTGTGTGGCTTTAATTGCACACACCACACAGCTTTTAGGATGAGGTGTGTTCCAGGTTACATGTTACATGCAGAACATCCCCAGGCATGTACAGTATGGTAATGGGGATGTAATGGTTGTATATGGACAATACATAGTGTGACATACCATCATGTACACATTGACAAACACATAACAGTCAGACACACATCTGAGAGACCTGGGCCTATCAGTGCTAACTACCTTGTCAGTGTGTCCATTGTGTTACAGGTAGGTTGCACACAGCACATGCATAACTGGGCTGGATAGTGTTATCAGTTACCTGTATGGTTGATGGTGACAGTGGTCACCATACAGTGGTACATGGGACATGTACCTGAGGTACCATGGTGTAATGACAGTATACCCAGCACCCACACCCCACTGTGGATATTGTACACACTGGAACCCATGATGACACTCTGACATACCCACCATCACACATTGACCAGGACTGCAATACAACCCCTTGTCCATCTCAAGAGTGCTACTACAGGGATATGCATCTAATGCACATGCCACAGGCATAGTAGGGTGATGCATTGTCATGCCTCTCCTATGGGCAGCAACATCACTATCCCTAATACTGTGTGGCAATGTGTATTGTAATAGGAGTATGTGGCCTCGGAATGCTGTACCCTACATATATACACACATGCACACATACACACTTGCCAGAACTCAGTGGGTATCCCATGCCTATCAACCCATTTGTACAACAGTGTTGTGCTGGTACTGCAAGGCCCAGGTAGCCCTTAGGGAGAGGAGCATAACAAGGTACATGTAATGTCTGGTACAGCAGCAGCCACATCTAACTATGGCAATGGGTGGTGCAGTGGGTGTGAAGGGCCTCAGGGTATTCCCAACTACAGGTCTACAACACGCAGACAATGATATTCTCAGTAATGCACATGTACACATTTGTCAGTACTGGGGTGCATCAGTGCAGGTGTTCATAGGTGTGTACCAGGCTATTGTCCATGGAGAGATGGGAAGTGTAGGGGATGTGTGTACAGTGGTATCATGCCACCTGCCATGTGCCAGCAGGCCATCTATCAACAGACACCACTGTGGTGACCCTCAGGGTGAGAGTGACATGCATCAGCCAATCATCTGAGTGCCTCCTGCAGAGGGCTGGTGAGGTGCTCCAGTTGACATGTATGCAACATGTATTACATAACATGGTTAGTGTCTGTCTTGGAGACCTGTACCCAAGCATGTTCTGTTGACTGTGGTAGTGTAGTTGAGGTATCCATGGCATGTGGTGTGTACAGGGTGTTGAGTCCTATCTGTGGCATTTATAACACAGCTGGGCAGACATGTCAGTGTCAGTCAAGCATAGATTGCCTATAAGTATCCAAGATGGATACCTGACATCTGCACATCTGTACAGGGACTGACAGACATCAGCTCACCAACTAGCTATGCATTAGGATGAATGTGTTGACAGATAGACATCTGACACTGATAGGTATGCCATTACTACATGACGGCAGCCATCACTGACATGTACTATACACAGTAGTCTACAGTTATTTTCCACATCTCAGATCATTATCCAGTAGAAAATATTTAATGAGACACAGCTCACACACCAGGAACATGACAGTGAGGACTCAGAGTCCATCTTTGCATGCAGGGGTGTTTGTTTCAGTACTACAATTAGCAATCTACTCTTACTTGGGAAAGCACTGTCAACAGTAGTAATGTAATGATACACTACATGCCAGTGTGACTGCATATAACCTGGGATACTACCCATGTATGTAACACATTCACATGGATAAGAGTGTTGTACAAGCCATATATACTCAAGTGTCCCAGACAGGAGACTCACACCCCTTGCTACTGTAATGACAGCACATAGACACATGTTATGTACATGGCATTACATACACTTATTACAGATGTCATTACCCTGCTATGTTATCAGACTGGAATGTGAGCACTGGTTACCAGGGCTGAGCCATGCTTAGCAGGTGTCAGCATTGCTGCAATATAACAGCTAAGCACATTTGCGCACTGGTAAGTGAAGCCTACACTGTGTAAGCACCCGTACATTTAACCGCACCTTAGCACTGCTTAGCTTCACGCAAACCCATGCAAATGCACTTAAAGCTGCTCAAAACGGCCTTAACCACTCTGTATCCAGCAGCCCTTGTTCAGCCCAGCAGCAAAACAAACAGCCCTTGTAAGCCTTTAACCCGGGACCCCGTACATTATAGTCACAACAGTTAACCACTACACCATGGCAGCTGTGAAGACTGTTGTTTTTCCAATATATCTGTCAGTACACATATTGAATAGTATTGAACAATTGCTGTGACTTCTACAATTGTGTAGTACTTGTTAGTGATATTACTTTTACTTCACATATGTTGTTATATCTAAATATACACATATCAGATACATATGGTGTGACACATCTGGGAAGGTATACACAACAGTAATGTTTACACATGACAAGAATATGGATATACACATACACATATATAGATATATGTGTACATGTACATACACATATATATTCATATATATGCATTTATATACATTTGTATAGTGCATCATATATATGGCCATATATAGATCTGTGTGTGTGTGTGTGTGTGTGTGTGTGTGTGTGTGTATATATATATATATATATATATATATATATATGTATATATATATATGTATATATGTATATATATGTATATATATATATATATATATATATATATATATATATATATATATGTGTGTGTGTGTGTGTATATATCTATATATGTGTATATATATATATATATATATGTACACATATGTGTATATATATATATATATATATATATATATATATATATATATATATATATATATATGTAGATATCTATAACTATATGTGTGTATATATATATATATATATATATATATATATATATATATATATATATATATATGTATGTGTGTATGTATATATATATATATATATATATATATATATATATATATATATATATATATATATATATATATATATATATATATATATATATATATATATATATATATATATATATATATATATATATATATATATATATATATATATATATATATATATATATATATATATATATATATATATATATATATATACATGTACATATATGTTTACCATATGTCCAGAACATGGAGTGAAGTCATACCTCAGCACCAATAGTCTCAACCTCTTAGTGCAAGGGGATGTCATGTATGTATTGCAGGTATATATGTAGACTGTTGCTACTGTAACAGGGGTTGTCTTAACAGAAATGTTGTGTGTGGGAGGTCACATCTGCTATTGACATGTACGCCATCAGTTACTGACAGACATCCTAAGGTCATCATAGTACAGTACCACTGATATCACAGTACTGCTCCTCTGGACTACAGCAGAGATATGACCAATAAATGTGGACCATCTGACACACTCTGTTCAGTCCAGAGGTATACATAGATTCCCTTAGTGCAAGACATGTGGACCAAGCCTGACAATGTGGATGTTAACAGCCATGTAAGTGGGTATATCACGCAAATACTCGACTACATATGCCCACACAGTTTATGCATTAACACACTCCTGTCTGTCCTGACACATAATAACCAGTGGTGCAGAGGTCACATGGCCACATACTACCCACTAGTTAGTGACATACATCTGTATAGCATCCCACTGCTTTGTCAGAAATACATGACAGTTATGGTGGCCAGGCAGCAGTACATCTGGCAAATATCTGGACATAACATCACACTGGGTAATTACACTAAGCTGTTAGGCATGTAACAAAGCACTGTGCAAACTACAGGCAGACTGCCACAACACTGGCCTGCAGGCATGTCACAGCACAGAGTAACAGACACCTGTGTGAAAGTGCATACCCACAACCAATGTGAACACAGCCACAGCCACATATGGTAAGCGAGCTTAATATTACAGTTTATGGACTGTCTGATCAACACCATCCTCATATGTGCGACTCATACACTAAACCCACATATACTGGGCCACTACACAGTGTGGTCCGATGCCTGTCTGTGGTATGGGACATGTGTGTGTTTGGCCCCACAAACATGTAAGCTGATATGGTATAATACACTGGAGCAGCATGTAACATCAGATAGAACAAGACCAAGAACCATGACATCTACCACAGTCTGTACACAGGCCAAGGTGCATATTCGCAATATACACACTGTCAACAATCACCATAAGTACACTAACCTCACTACTGTACACACAGCCACAGAATGCCCAGGTTATGTCCTCAAATATAACCCCTACTATACATAACATGTCTATCAGTCTGATATCTCACTGGCTTGTTATCAGGTATGATGTCATTACATAATGGTGTACAGAACATATGCACCTCTTACTGCATGACATATGTACAAAGGTTGACAGACTTGTGGCTGGAGGCACAAACATAGGGCCAGTATTGGCATGTTGTTGTGATAACCTCATACATTTACTGTTGTAACAGGGTTTGTTGTGACATATGTCCTATGAGGGATATGAAGTCAGTAAATCTCATGGCTGTCACCATGTACTGACTGCAATCCTCAGACTATGCTTCTGCAATTCTAAGATAGGTAATCTGTGAGTAACACAAGACACATAAGACTCCAAACACTGGCCAGTCTGCAGATAACCCTACAGGTGGGAGTTTCCTCAAACACATAACCCTGTCATGACTGGTATTAAATTGTGTAGACCAGCTATATCCACACAAACCCTGTTAAACCAACATTACTCTAAATGCAGAAGAGCAGCACTTACATTCTATACTCATGTCTGGAACATCCCCCTCCTGTTTGTTGGTCTGTCTCCACAGTGTATGTTGTTAGAGGTATATCCCACTACCATCTGTGATGCTGTTTGCAAAACACCGACATGAAGTCCTGCTCACAGTGAATGAAAAGGGCCAACACCCACATGATGTTCCTAGTTATAGGAGTGTGTTTCCATGCAATTGGTTATAGGAATGTTACCACAGCTATTCCACATGCAATCAGCTACTGGGGGACTGTAATTCATGCACAGGCCATCAGCTGATCATTAGAATCACTTACAAAACACAAGCTGCTTCCTAAGCAAAGCAGGTGTACTTCTCCACATCCATCAGAGAGGGAGTGAGAGAGACAGACAGAGACAAAGTAAGATATGAAGGGGGTGGGAGAGTAAAACCTAAGCATATTTGTGTCACACACTTACCAGTACAGGGTTTTAAACCTCTGCCTGACTATATATGCAGTTATTGCATCCACCACAGAGCTTCCATGTTGGGGAGCTGTCCAAAGGTATATTTGATGGTGAGTGACATCAGCAATAGTGATACAGGAGGGATAAGGTAGGTGTAGTACACGTGCCTGTCCACAAGAACAGGTGTCAAGGTTGACACAGCCACATGGCCTCAGGGACCCGCATACATTATCTTAGTTGGCAGGGTCAGAATTAGACTGCATAACTAGCTAGCTTGCCACAATACAGTAATACGCAGGTATCACATGCACAACAGGGGTTATCATGATGATATATGGGCAAAGGGTATGTTAAGGTGTCTGACATCAGAAAGCATGCTTCAGTAGGCCAATGGGAGGTGTAGTGAGTGTGAATGACATCCAAATCATTATACTCCACACACACACACACACACACACACACACACACACACACACACACACACACACACACACAGGTTTGCCAGTACTGACATGCATGGGTGCATTGCTTCTTAAGTGTGTAGTGGTTGACTGTGCCAGAAGGCTGTACAAGGGTAAAGGGTATACATTGACATAAGGCCAAATGACAATGGTCTGCAGTGTGGCTCAGGGGAGTAGTGTCTGGATTGGCCCACACAGGTGAGTATTTTATTTACCATCCAGTCATCTGGGTTACTATTGTGGGTGGCCAGTGTTGTGCAATGCTTGCCATGTATGTGTTCTATATTCCATAACATGGACGGTGTCTGGGATGTGCACATGTCCCACATGCATGTTCTATGACATGTGAAAGTGTACCTGGGGTGTCTGGGGCATGTTGTGTAGACAAATTGTTATCATCAGATATGCCATTCCTGACCTCATGTGGTGAGAACTGGTGTCAGTGGCATCTGTCCATACAGGGCATTTGTATAAGGCATGGTATGTCCTTTGTGGGTTACATTTTCTGGCTCTACAGTTGTTGCAGGCGTCCAATGGGGAACATAGCGAAGGAGCACTGTATGCAATGATTTGCCTATTGTAGGGATGGGACAGGGTGCCGTGTCCTCTGTAGTTCACTGCAATCACACCATGGTTACTATCTGTGAGCAATATGGAGGGAGCTACCGACATAGTGATTGTTGCCTAGCCAAGTGTGTTTGTGTATGAGACATGGGTGGAGAGTGTTCTCTGGGTAATACAAGGGTTGCCTATATTGTTTCGTAAGCCATGATGTCACATGTAGGGGTATGGATTGTCTACCCCAGCCTCTCTGCTGTTTGATATCTGTTATTCTTGTAAGGTGGAAATTGTGACATATAATAGGCCCACCATATAAGAAATTTGCAAAACCCACTCCACAATGAGTCCTGTTATTACACACTCACAGCTACCTCCCCACAGGATATGTATGACAAATGCACACACACACACACTCACACCAAATCTCACAGTTGCCATGTTGGGGATTAGAACTCCTACCTAACTAGTACAACACACTATAGCATTGCGCAGTTATAGCACATGCCACACAGATTACTGGGCTACTCCTTCCCTAAAGGTGTACATCAAAGTGAATGACATCAGCAGGCTTGCCAAAGTAGGGCAGTGGAAGTTGTAGTGACTGTGAATGGCCTCAAAAGCATTGATCCTTACACAGACAAACAAACACACAAAGTTTTACAGTTGCCATGTCTGGGATTAGAACTCCTACCTAGCTAGTACATCACACTAAAACATTACACAGTTTTAGCATGTGCCAAGGAAATTACTAGGCTACTCCTTCCCCAAAGGCGTATTTCAAAGAGAATGACATCAGCAGCCTTGCCAAGGTTGGGCAATGGAAAGTGTTGGTCATAAGTTCATAGGTTGGTACTAGGCTATTGGCCCTAGAGCCTATACATGCCTAGCCATGACAATTCCCTGGCTATGTCTTCCCACAATATTTACTTCCCTGGACCCCTGTCTAGCAGGGCAACTGACATGATCCCCGGGGTCAATTTCCTATCTCCCATCCAATCATCCAAGTTCTTTTTGAAGAGGGCCAAAGAGGCTCTCTGCTTACCATGTATGGGCAGTCTAATCCAGAGTCTGGAGAGTCTCTAGGTCAGGAACACATCCCTCCAGCATGTAGTGTTCATTGTGATGATGAGGTTTGGATCCCCGAAGCATGTGGCTGTGAGGGTTTGGATTTCTTTAAGTGTAGCATGTCCAACAGCTCTGGGTTTGACATGGCATTGTATGTTAAGCAGAGATCACTTCTGAGTACATGATATGTGACAGAGCATAGCTGGATGATTTTCAGATGGTCAGCATAGGGCATCTGGTTTAGGCATGTAATTCTGTTAATGAGGTATGTCTGCAGCCGTTCGAGTTGTTGCAGATGTCTTGTGAGGTACATACCTAACGGGCCACTGTAGTCTGTACTTCATCTACTGATAAATTACTACATTGGGACAATGGCCTCCTTTTTCCTAGATGTAAAGCCCTTAATGATGAGGTGTGCCACATAGGTGGATTTCCTGACTGTTGTGGTGATGTGGTTATCAAAGGTGAGACCACTGTCCAACTGTGTCCCTAAGTCTCTTATCAGACTTTAGGTGTTTAGTGTACAGCCACCTATGTGGTACTTCACAGGTACATGTCCCTTGCCAAAGGGGATAACTATACATTTCTTGGCACTGATCTTGAGGCCATGGCTCAGGCACCAAGCATCTCTTTCTATAAGGCCCTTCTGTAGAATATTCACATCATGTGGGTTTTCAATATTGGCTCCCAGTGTGCAGTCATCTGCAACCTTTGTTAGACAGAGTCACTTAGTGTTGGCCTGTACTTCACAGCAGTAGATGCCAAACAAGGCCGGTCCCAGGACTGAACCCTGAGATACTCCAACTGTCACTTGTCTGGGGCTGGAGTTGGTGTCACCTACATTTACAGTGTGAGTTCTGTCAGTACAGCAGTTGGCAGCCCATCAGGTGATGTATGATTCCAGACTGGGGGATGGTGTCAAAGGCCTTGGCGTGGTCTGGATAGGTTGTGTGAACCACCTTACTCTCATCCACAGCTCTGGAGACTGATTCAATGTTGTCAATTGGGGTGAGGTGACATGATCGGCTCTTCACAACCCAACCTGGTTGGGGTCCAGTGTTTGCAGGTTGCCAGTGTCTTTATTTTAATTTCCATGATAATACATTCCATGGCCTTGCAGATCAGGCACGTCATACTGCTGTGGCTGTAGTTCCCAGGATCCAAGGTGGATCCCCCTTGTGGACTAGGATAACTGTAGCTGTGCGCCACACAGTGGGCACAAAGCCTGAAGTGTGGCTATGATTACACATGACATGTATGTGAGGTGCCAGTTTATTTTGTATTTCATGTAGTACACAGACCAGGATGTTGACTGGTCCCATGGATGCTGTTGTCTTACCTCCGGAGTGTGTGTTTTTTACCTGTGTGGCTGTTATTACTGGAATCTGGCAATTTTCAGTGTTGAGATGGGCCCTTTTGAGGGTGGGAGGGGGGTGCATTTGGCACTGAATCAATCTGCCAGGATATTGGCAATATCTTTGAGAGCAGTATATTTAATACCATCCTTTTGTAGCTCAGACCAGATCTGAGCATTGCCATTTAGATTCCTGACATAGCTATGGAATGGCTTGCAGTTGCCTTTGTTATCTTTGGCTATATTATGTTCATAACTAGCTTTAGTGGATGTTATGAGGGATCTCAGTCTCTTACTGTGGCTGGTAAGGGAGTATTTTGCATCCTGGAAATTCCCTCTTTTCTGCAACAGTTTCCTCCTTTTGTTGTACAGTATGTTTTTGGCAGGGGGCCACCACATTGGCTTCCTTTTCTTGGTGGAGAGCATCTTGGTTCTATATTGGATGGCACACTTCATGCACGAGTGGATGTGTTCATATAGTGCCTTCATGTAGGATTCAGCAGTCATCCTTTCAGTTCCCGTCTGCATGGGTGTCATGACGTTAGTCACGTCTGACATGTGTAGCATGACACTGGCTTTGGAGATGTGTGTTACAGAGGTTTCCTTACTATGGTGTGGGGGAGGGATGTGGATGTTAAGGGTGATTAGCTTATGGGCAGACCTGACCACTAATGGGGTGACCATAGGTGTGGAACATTGATTTCCCATGTTGGTAATGACCAGTTCTAAGATATTTGAACCCCTGGTGGGACTATGGGTTACTTGATCCAGGGCATTGGGAATTATGACTTCCAAGAACCGTTGGGCACACATGCTGGTACACAAGTAGTTTTCACAGTTAATGGCAGGGTAGTGTAAGTCACCCAGTATTAGGATGTTTGGTTGTATCATAATATTTCCCAGTATGTTTTGAAAGGTGTGGTGGGAATCTTGAGGCATGGTGGGGGATGTGTAGCAAGCTATACAATTTGGATTGCAGTCTTACCTAGTGTTAGTTGCACCAGGGGTATTTCATACGCATTCTGTTGGGCAAGTAGCCTGGTGGTGTGAATTTTCTTGGTGAATAAGGACACTCCTCCACCTTTAGTGTTTTGGTATTAGTTTGGTGGCCGACAGGTGTGGTGAGAGCTGTACCTGGTTTTGCAGGGGTGCTATCTAGAGCCTTGGATCAGGTCTCTGTTAATGCACAGATATCAATGTTCTCCATTTTTAGGAGTGCCTAGTGACTGTGAATGGCCACAAAACATTGCTCCCTACACACACACAACCAAACACACACAAACACACACACACACACACACACACACACACACACACACACACACACACACACACACACACACACACAAACACACACAGAGTTTCACAGTTGCCATGTATGGGATTAGAACTCCTACCTAACTAATACATCACACTACAGCATTACGCAGTTATAGCATGCACCACAGAGCTTACTGGGCTACTCCTTCCCCAAACGCTGAGAGAAGAAAAGGAGCCACTTTTGTGATTTTAAGTATTTTCTTCTGATTTTTGTTACGTTTTACTGCTTTGCCGCCTACTTTTTTGGCATTTTCCGGCTTGCTAAAGTTTATATCTGTAACAGTAACAGTACTTGGAACACATCTAGAGCCTGTTTACTGCATTTCCTGTGTTGCACTTAATTTAAAATCGTTTTTTCTCTAAAAACTGCATTTTACCTGATTTTGGCCTAGTACTCAAGTGTGGGGTCATTTATTGCACTGTTGTGATTATTTTGATGCTTGTGTATCTCGGCTACCTTTAAACTACAACAAAAGGAAAAAAAAAATCTTGCTTTTTTCCCATTTTCTGAAAGTTAAGAAAGTTCAGTTACAGATTTGCTGTTCTGAACTGTTTGGAAGTTTCTAGAAGGCCAGTGCTTGCTTGGGCTAAAGGGAAGTCTCTGTGTTCACCAGTGGGAGTGGTTAACACTGAGCAGCCTGCCTGTCCCTGGAGGAGTGATTACTACCTAGAAGTTGTAGTTTTATTGGTCATTTTGGGTCAATTCTAAACTCCTTGATCTGTCTCTCTTAAAACCCAGCTGCCTTGTGGTTTTGGCATCTTTTCAGGCTTGCTAGTTGTTGCTGAAGCACCTACCAAGGGGAGAAAATGATGAGAGAAGGAAAGGAGCCACTTTTGTGATTTTAAGTATTTTCTTCTGATTTATTGTTACGTTTTACTGCTTTGCCGCCTACTTTTTGGCATTTTCCGGCTTGCTAAAGTTTATATCTGTAACAGTAACAGTACTTAGAACACATCTAGAGCCTGTTTAATGCATTTCCTGTGTTGCACTTAATTTAAAATCGTTTTTTTTTCACTAAAAACTGCATTTTACCCGATTTTGGCCTAGCACTCAAGTGTGGGTTCATTTACTGCACTGTTGTGATTATTTTGCTGCTTGTGCATCTCTGCTACCTTTAAACTATAACAAAAAAAAAAGAAATCTTGCTTTTTTCCCACTTTCTGAAAGTTAAGAAAGTTCAGTTACAAATTTGCTGTTCTGAACTGTTTGGAAGTTTCTAGAAGGCCAGTGCTTGCTTGGGCTAAAGGGAAGTCTCTGTGTTCACCAGTGGGAGTAGTTAACACTGAACAGCCTGCCTGTCTGTGGAGGAGTGGTTACTACCTAGAAGCTGTAGTTTTATTGGCCATTTTGGGTCAATTCTAAGCTCCTTGATCTCTCTCTTAAAACCCTACAACTCTCTTTCTGGGCAGTGAGCAGCGCCGCCTAAACAGGTTTAAACTATTCCAGGCTCCACAAAGTCTGCTCTTCACTTTTTCCCTTAGAACTGTTCAAACTCTCAAAATAATCACTCTATTCTCTTTCTAAAGACCTGCACTTGCTCAGCTCTTATAAGGAAACACTAACTAACTAAAGCACTACACCCTCCTTGACTTCTCATAAGTATTAGACTCCCGATTGGTCCTTCCTGATCAAGTGAAAAATCAGTTCCCTTCCCTAATCTGATCAGTAAAAAAACAGTTCCTTTACTAATCTGGTTTGTCCAAGGGTCAGTTTCAAGGTTACACTCCAGTCCAGCTGGTGAATCTGGGAATTTTGAGTCAATGTTACAATTGCCTTATGTACACAGACAACCCTCTCCTCCTTCCAACAAACTCTAATACATGTGAGAGATGCATTTACACAGCCAAACTGGAGGCAGAGCTCTCTCAACCCAAGACTGGCACAGTCAGTCAGGAGGAAAACGTAACCACCCACACCACAAATTCAGTCTCACACAGACCTATTGCATCTGCATACCCAAAACATAAACACACAAAAACATACTCAGAGGCTCTAAATAAAAATCTGCCTAAACAGCAAAAACCTCATAAGCAGATAACCAAGCAACAGCCACCCCTCAACAATACTCACGAATCAGATATCTCACAAAATCAGTGTGCTTCACTGTCACAGCCCTTAAGGCCAAACAACACACCAAATACACTTGTTATAGGGGACTCTATTGTCTGGCACACTGACATCCCGCTCACCAGACTGAACAAGAAGAAGGTCACTGTAAGCTGCCTGTCGGGTGCCAGGATCCACCACATAATGCAAGCACTCAGGTCACTCCAAAGCAAATACACGTATGACTCTGTCATTGTCCATGCTGGTGTGAATGACCTGGGACTTACCTCCCTGGACTACATGAAAAGAGACATAGAGGAGCTCTCTGACCATGTAGCCCAGGCTGGTATGACCCTGACCTTGAGTAGCATCTTGCCCTCACCAAGAATGATGCCACAGTATAAAGACAAAATTATCAGTTTCAACAATTTGCTAAAGTATTGGTGTCATTCAAAGGGGATCCAGTGTCTGTCAGCCTGGGATGACATGCTCGACAAGCCACGTTGCTTCGCTAGGGACGGCTTGCACCTGTCACCCTTAGGCTTTCGTATACTAGCCAAGGCTCTTGCCACCCCCATAGTGCCTTTTTTAGACAAGGCTCAAAGGACAAACCCACCTCCATAGACAACCCAAGACCAAAAAACTAAAGGTAATGCTACTCAATGCCAGAAGTCTAAACCTCAAGATGCACGCACTCGAGGATCTCCTCAGTATGGAGAAAATCGATGTCTGTGCAGTAACAGAAACCTGGTTCAAGGCTCCTGAGAGCACCCCAGCACTACCAGGTTATAACTCATACCATGCATTTCGGCCTCAAAACTCAGACCAAAGCACAAAAGGAGGGGGAGTATCTATATTCATCAAAGATACCTACACCTTCAGGTTAGTGGCACTGCACAAAGCATCGGAAACCACCCATGTGCAACTAACAATGGGCAAAACTGCCTTTCATTTTGTAGCCTGCTACAGAACACCCTCCCTATTACAGGAACCCCACTTTGCATTCCTGAGAACACTGGAGAATATGAAGGTCTCTCCAAACACTATGTTATTGGGTGACTTCAACTACCCAAACATTGACAGGGAAAACTATTCAAGCCCAAACACCCTCGCCCAACGGGTCCTTGAATTTATAAACTCTAACGCAATGGAACAACTGGTCACCACACCCACAAGAAGGAACAACATATTGGACCTGGTCATCACCAACATGGGGACTCTATGTTACACACCAGATGTAAACCCCTCATTGGTAAGATCAGACCATAAACAAATGTCCCTGGACATCCATATCCCGTCCCCACCCCAGCCAAGGAAATCACTGTAAAGAATTTCTCAAAAGCCAACTTTGTACTTCTCAAGACTGAGGTGGAATCCTTCAAAGCCCCTGGGCCAGAGGATAATACAGCCCAATCCGCAGAATCCTTTACAAGTGCATTCTATGAGCACCTGCAGGAATGCATGGATCGTGCTATCCCAAATAAAACCAAGACTCACTCCTCCAAAAACAGGAGACCTCTCTGGTGGACCCCGGCCATAAATAAACTATACAACAGAAGGAGGAAGCTACTACATGACAGAGCAAAATCCCAAAAAGGGAAGGCATCTCTGATCAGTATTAGCAAGAAACTTCAATCCCTCATAAAATCATCAAAGGCCAGTTTCGAAAGAAAAATTGCCCTAGACACTAAAGATAATCACAAGGCCTTCTTTAGTTATGTCAGGAACATGGGCAGAAACTCCCAGATATGCTCTGAATTGTTGCATAACGGTACAAAATATACTGAACCTACAGACATAGCCAACATCCTGGCAGACAGATTCAGCACAAACTTCTCCCTCCCTTCCCCCCAAAGGAGCAAATGCCTATCGCAACTAAATGTAACCTCCCTGACATCACAGATGCACAGGTGAAAGCTGCCCTCTCCAAAGCAAAAAACACAGCATCTATGGGACCAGATGGTGTCCCAGGCTGTGTCTTACATGAGCTCCAAGAAGAACTGAACCCTCACATTAAGTTACTGTTCAAACTAAGCCTTACTACAGGATATTTACCCAAAGAATGGCGTACAGCTACAGTGGTCCCACTCCACAAAGGTGGTTCCACAATGGACCCCAGAAACTATCGCCCCATAGGCCTGACTAGTCTGGTCTGTAAAGCTATGGAGCGTATTATCATGGAACTCATAAACAAAGACGTTAGGAGCATCCAGACACTGGACCCTACCCAATTCAGCTTTGTTAAGGGCAGATCTTGCCTCTTAAACCTAGTTGATTTCTTTGAAACAGTTACCAAAGCCATAGATGAGGTCAAGGTAGTCCACACAGCCTACCTGGACCTCGCAAAAGCCTTCAGGCATCATAAATAAGCTTACCAGCTTAAATATCAACCCCTGTATCACAAGATGGGTTGCAAACTGGCTCAGAGATAGAACCCACATGGTCAGAATCGCAGGTGCCATGTCCGAATCCAAACCAGTTACAAGTGGCATCTCACAGGGCTCAGTTCTGGGACCTCTCTTGTTCGGTATATACTTCTCTGAGGTTCAGGCTAACACGGAGGAATTATGGCTGACAAAGTTTGCAGATGACTGCAAACTGGGGGCCATAATCAAATCTCCAGCTGACACAAGCATCCTCCAAAAGGGTCTCACAGAGACGGATGCTTGGTGCCAGAGCTACGGCCTCAAGCTAAATGCTAAAAAGTGCATAGTCATCCCCTTTGGGAAAAACAAGGTGCCCACAAATTACCACATAGGTGGTAATCCATTAAGTACAGAAGAAGTAATTAGAGATTTGGGGACCAGCATAGATAGTAATCTCTCCTTTGATAATCACGTTGCCAAAGTGGTTAGAAAGACCTTCTATATAGCCCACATTTTCACGAAAGGGTTCGCATCTAAATCAAGAGAGGTCATTGTGCCCCTCTACTCATCACTCATCAGGCCCATAATTGAATACAATGCCCCTTTTGGGATGTACCTTACCCGACACCTGCAGCAACTGGAGAGACCCCAAAAGTACCTCACCAAGAGGATCATGGGCTACAAACAGGTGTCCTATGCAGCTCGACTAAAGAAACTCCAGCTCTACTCAGCTGCTTACCGTCTACTCAGAGGCGATCTATGCCTGACGTACAAAGCCATGTCAAACCTAGAATTAATGGACATGCTCCACCTCAAAAAATCCAAGTCCCTTAGAGCTACACGCTCCAGGGACCTAAACCTCAACACAAAAATAAATAGGACATGCTGGAGGGACAGATTCATTTCCCAGAGTCTCCCCTCACTCTGGAATAGAATCCCAATTCATGTTAGACATAGCCCCTCGCTGACCCTCTTCAAGCGAAATCTGGACACGTGGATGGGAAATCACAAATTCACCCCTGGGATCTTTTCTGTGTCCTTGCTAGACATTGGCACAGTAAACTAATCTTAAAAGGGTACCTTCTGTGACCTACTTTACAGAGGCACAGTAGGCTAATCTAATAGGGAGGTGGAAGCCAAATACACTCTGGCTAGGCTTATAAATGCCCTAGGGCAGATAGCCTAGTATCTACCTATGAACCTATGAACCTATAAAGGTGTATTTCAAAGTGAATGACATCAGCAGCCCTGCCAAAGTAGGGCAATGGAAATTGTAGTGAGTGTGAATTGCCTCAAAAGTATTGATCTCTACACAGACAAACACACATGTTATGTCTTGGAATAGAACTCCTACCTAACTAGTACATCACACTACAGCATTACACAGTTATAGGACACGCCATGGAGCTTACTGGGCTACTCTTTTCCCAAAGGTATTTCAAAGTGAATGACATCAGCAGCCCTGCCAAAGCAGGGCATTTGAAATTGTAGTGAGTGTGAATGGCCTCAAAAGCATTGATCCATACAGAGACAAACACACACAAAGTTCTACAGTTCTCATGTCTGTGAATAAAACTCCTACCTAACTAGAACATCACACTACAGCATTACGCAGTTGCAGGATGTGGCACAGAGCATACTGGGCTACTTTTTCCCCAAAGGTGTATTTCAGAGTGAATGACATCAGCAGCTCTGCCAAAGTAGGGCATTTGAAATTGTAATGAGTGTGAATGGCATCAAAAGCATTGATCCCTACACAGACAAAGACATATAAAGTTCTACAGTTGCAATCTCTGGGAACAGAACTCCTACCTGACTAGTACATCACACTACAGCATTACACAGTTATAGAATGCACCATGGAGCTTACTAGGCTACTCTTTCCCCAAAGGTGCATTTCAAAGTGAATAACATCAGCAGCCCTGCCAAAGTAAGGTATTTGAAATTGTAGTGAGTGTGAATGGCCTCAAAAGCATTGATCCCTACACAGACAAACACACACAGTTGCCAAGTCTGGATTAAAACTCCTATCTAACTAATAGGTTCATAGGTTCGTACTAGTCTATCTGCCCTAGGGCATTTATAAGCATAGCCAGAGTGTGTGTGGCTTTCGCCACCCCTTGGGATGAGAATACTACATCCATTTAGGGTTTAGTTTACTGTGCCTCTGTCTAGTAGTGACACAGAGATGACCCCCGGGGTAAACCTACGATCTCCCATCCACTCATCAAGATTTCTCTTGAAGAGAGTTAGTGAGGGGCTCTGCCTAACATGGACTGGGATTCTGTTCCAGAGTGTAGGGAGCCTCTGGGTTATGAATCTGTCCCTCCAGCACGTCCTATTTATTTCTGTGTTGAGGTTCAAATCTCTTGTTCTCGTGGCTCTGATGGATTTGGATTTTCTGAGGTGAAGCATGTCCATTAATTCCGGATTGGACATGGCCTTGTACGTCAGGCATAGATCACCTCTGAGTAGGCGGTATGCGACTGAATAGAGCTGGAGTTTCTTCAGCCGGGCAGCATATGACATATGTTTGAGACCCTTTATCCTCTTGGTGAGGAACTTTTGGGGTCTTTCCAACTGCTGCAGGTGTCGGATAAGATACATCCCAAATGGGGCATTGTACTCAATCATGGGCCTGATAAGAGAAGAGTACAGGAGCACAATGACCTCTCTTGATCTAGATGTGAATCCCTTCATGATAAGGTGGGCAATATAGGAGGTCTTCCTAACCACCTTGGCAATGTGAGTGTCAAATGAGAGGTTACTGTCAACTTGGGTCCCTAGGTCCCTGATTACCTCTTCCAGATTAATGGATTACCACCTATGTGGTAATTTGTGGGTACCTTGTTTTTCCCAAAAGGGTATGACTATACATTTTTTGGCGTTCAGTTTAAGGCCATGGCTCTGGCACCAATTATCCATTTCTATGAGGCGTCTCTGAAGGATGCTTGTGTACGCTGGAGTATCAATTATGGCGCCAAGTTTGCAGTCATCTGCAACTTTGTCAGCCACAATCCTCCTATGTTTGCTTGCACCTCGGAAAAATAAATGCCGAACAAGAGGGGTCCCAGGACTGAGCCCTGTGGGACACCGCTTGTGACTGGCTTAGAGTCTGACATGGCTCCAGCAATTCTGACCTTATGGGTTCTGTCCTTGAGCCAGTTTGCAACCCATCTTGTGACATATGGGTTTACATTTAAGCTGGTGAGTTTGTCTATGATGCCTGAGTGGGGTATTGTGTCGAAGGCTTTTGCAAGGTCAAGGTAGGCTGTGTGAACTGCCTTACCCTCATCAATGGCCTTAGTGACTGTTTCAAAAAAGTCGACCAAGTTCAAAAGGCAGGATCTGCCCTTGACAAAGCCAAATTGGCTAGGATCCAATGTCTGTAGGTTCCCAATGTCTTTGTTTATGAGTTCCATAATGATCCTTTCCATAGCTTTGCAGACCAGGCTCGTCAAGCTTAATACATCACACTATAACATTACACGGTTATAGCACACACCACGGAGCTTACCAGGCTCGTCAAGCTTAATACATCACACTATAACATTACACGGTTATAGCACACACCACAGAGCTTATAGGGTCATTCTTTCCCCAAAGGTGTATTTCAAGATGAAGACATCAGCAGGCTTGCCATAGTAGGGCAATGGGGGTGCAGTGTGTGTGCATGGGCCATAACCCATTCATCTGGAAGCAGATACACAGCACTCAGGCACACACAGGTTTATATTTCACAGGTAGGTGTATACAACTGCCAGATGACTACTGACTTGTCCAGTCATGTTACACAGTTAGCACAAGCACCACAGGCACTATAGTGCTGAGGGATACCAGAGGCAAATGTCTACAGTGATTGACATTTGCGCATCATGTGGGTTTAGCCAGTTGGATGTGTGCTGGGTGGGACAGGTCTCATGATGGGAGGCTTTTTGTCACTGTCTGTCACTCTCTTCTGCACATCTATGTATGTGTAATTTTGGCCTATTATAGTGTGTTGTCCTTATATATATGTGTGTGTGTATTCCTATCCAATGTGTGTGAAAAGCATGGCTGATGTGAAATGAGGAGTGTGTGCACAAACATCTGTGACTTTCAGATATGTATAGTCCACTGTTATTGCCAGACATGGGCTTCAATTCAAGTGTTGGAGCATGCCCAGTATGACCTTCTGTACTGAATGTGTGAATCCATTCCAGGTAGGTTGTACTCCAGTGCAGGCATTTGCATTCTACACCTACAGCTAGCAACCTATTTCTGCAGGATAGCTGTCGATTGGTTGACAATACGGGGTCAAAATGCTCAAAGGATAGTGGGTTACTGTAGGTAATTGTGTCTGTGCTGCTTCTGCTATATGGTCTTGGTGTCAGCAGAGATATTCAGACATATGTAGTGTTTTAGACTGTGATGTTTTATGTCATCAAGTACTGTCAGGTATACATATTTGCTTGCAGCAATGTCCTGGGGAACACAGGGTGAATGCAGCTGTGTCCAGTATTGTGGTCTGCAGCCTACATATTCTTGCACAATCATGCCATTCTGGAGGGGAAGCTGCAGACACTTGCTGATGGGTCTGTGTAAATGGTTCAGCACCTTGGTACAATGGTGGCTGACGATCCCATGCTTGTACATCCATCGACGTGACAGTATGTCCATAGCCTGCTGTGGCCATACCTCACAGCTGTACAGATTCACACAGGTTACCCAAAGGCAGGGGTCATAATTCTGGACATTACCCCTTCACATTGTGGCTTACGAGCAGGTTTGTAGCCACCCATTCCTGTGTTTGCAGGCAGGGATAGTATGTGCACACGGCTGAGTTTTAGACTTCACACACTCCATGCTGTCCATGCACCTAACCCCCCTCTATTATTCTATCCTCTTACAAACATTATGCAAACATTATCTGATAAGTTTCCTATAGTTATCACTTCATCCCAGCAGTAATTAGGTGTTGGTCCACAGTTCATGCAGTGGGACATGGTGGACATGTTACTTTGGTTTGTCCACATGGCCTTGCATTTGGGTTCTGTGGACCATATCATGTTGTTATTTGGGAGTCCATGACATAACATACATTGGCAGTACAGGTGAGACACAGGCCTTTGGCAGAGGACTGTAGGGCATTTGGTAGTGATGCAGGCCAGCTGTAACAGGCTATTGCATTGTGTCACTCCTACAGTCCCAGACTGCAAGACACTATATTCCACTGGATAGACAGGGTAGGTGTGCAAGGTATTAAGGCCAATACTTTGTCATTATTGATCCAGTGGTGTGGATGCTGGCAGGGTTCTGCTTACAGCTAGGGACACACCTGCATGGGACACCTCTTCTGCATGCTGCATTCTTTGGCTATTGCCATACAGATGTGGGGTTCATACTGTACTCATTCTCAACAGCAGGGATAAGACCTGTGAGGTACCTGCGGGTGATAGTGAGGTGACCTGGTTGCATGTGTGCTATGGACACTACTTGCATCTGACTCACAGATATGCATGGGGCATTCCACTTATGCTGGCTTATGCAGGGACATCAGCAGTTTCTCAGTACTTCATACCTGTGACCTTTGTGGTCTGCCAGTGTTTGGCCAGATGACATTGGTATTCCATACCACAAACCCAACTAATGTGCTGCTATTTTGTATGTACAATTCCAGAGATGTGTTATTTGACATTAACATATTATACACTGTCTGTCTGGTGTACTTTCACCTGTGTACTGTTTGTATCTCTAGGCCCACATTCATGCCATGTCCATCTTTTAGATGATGACAGATATTACATCCAAACATTTACTATGGCTTACTGCTGGAATCTGTTTTGCTGGGATGCATTGTGTTTGGCACTGCAGTTGTGAGCACTTGGCCCTGACATCGACAGTACTGGCCAATGGTCACCAGGACAAACCTCACCATGCCTACATACTGACCACTCTCACACAATATACAACACACACCAACCTAACACATGCAGCCCTGCATATTGTACACATGCTACAATCTATCCTGCTACTTTGGCCGGTTCAGGTAATCTGTGCTCCACTGTTATTATACTTACACATACATGTTACTAGATTTCTACATAGGATTGTGGGGGGGGGGGGGCACACCTAACACTTGTACACATTTGCTATGACTGTACTGGTATTTAAGGTACTCCATTTCATTCTGTATTCTGACCTATCATGCTGACTAGAGGCATATCAGTGTACTACAGTTCTTAGGTTTGATTGACCTGCATTTCAGTTTCAGACTTCTTACCCTTCAGAACTAACATCCCACTACCTGATCTGTTGTAGTCTGTCTGTGTAGGTCTGGAAGGGGGCTGTTCTCCATAGCTATCAATCAAAGGCCTTAGCACAACCTTTGTTAGTGTTTGTCTACACCTGTCCTGCTGGCAGAGACTGTTGTTGGGTATGTGAGCCTCCCTGACTGACATGTGTGTCTTATGGACACACATTTGGCCCACCACATTTCCTGCAATGAGTTTTCTCAACTTGTCTAGTACTGGCTACTATGGTAACACCAGTATTTGTTACAGATTTCATGCTGCCACTATAGGTTTCTACTATCTGCTGGCATCCCATCCAGTCACCCAACTCCCTTGTATCCTCACATTCATACCATAGATACAAGTAACAAAACATACTACGCCATTCGGCAGTTGATAGGGAGAGTGACTTACCTTGTGGCTGTGCCAGTATTGAGGATGGTGCTGGAGGGCTGACTATGTTGGATGCACATAGTACACTCCCTATACATGGTTAAGCACAGGTAGTGTCATGTTTGGCATCCCTTTTACTGTATGTGCGAGTCAGAGAGAGGTGTCATTCCCTGGGTTCCTACCGTGTCAGTGTATGTGCTATGCACTGCCTCTTTGCCATGGCCTGGGCATACTGGGCATGCCTCCTTCTGCCTACTGGGGCAGGCTCAGGTTGTTTCTCCTCTGAGTCACTCTGTGCCTGTGCAGGCCTTGGCAATGGTGGGGGGATGTGTGGCCCTGCCCCATGCTCCTCCTGCTGCAGCTGTTTCCGCAGGATCATATTGTGTAGCATGGCACATACGATGACAATTTGGGTACATGCAGCTGGTGAGTACTGCAAGGCTCCACCAGATATGTCCAGACACCGGAACTGTGACTTGATCATCCCAAACACATGTTCTATTATGATTCTGGTCTGTGTGTGTGCCTCATTATGGAGTTCTTGTTCGGGTGTATGTGCATTTCTGATGGGTGTCATCAGCCACAGCTCCAGTGTGTAACAAGCATCCCACACTAGGTGGCCATAAAGGATGTCCCCATTGGCAAATCTCTGGCACAGCTGCATCATATGCCAGATGTGTGAGTTGTGCTAGCTTCCAGGGCAGTCAGCACACACAATCATTATAATGCCCTGGGCATCGTACATGACCTGGCAGTTGATGGAGGGGAAGTCCTTGCGGTTGATGTAGACCCTACTCCACTCACCGGGTGGTGCTTTGATATGTATGTGCATGCAGTCTATAGCACCCACTACCTCAGGGTATTCTGCTATTTGGTGGAAGAGATGCATATTGCTGGTCAACACCACACAGCTGTTGTGGAAATATACGTGCTCACCGGCATGTGCTGACATGGCATCCAGCAACTGGTGGAGTACCCTGGATGCTGATGCCTGTGAGATCCCCATGATATCCACAGTTGGCCTTTGGAAGGTACCTGTGGCTAGTATTCTTAGGCCTACACATACGTTGGTGTCCACTGAGATGGGTTCCCCTCTGTTGGTTCTATGTGTGAAGTGTGGCCGGCACAGCTCAACAATTTACTGTAGGAGGTCCCTGTCCACCCTATAGTGCTCCACTATATCCAGCTCATGTAGCCCCTGGTAGGTTACCCTGGGTCTGTACACTCTTCTCCTTCTCCTCACTGTGGGTTGGTCATCACCACCCTCAGCCTCTTCCACATGTTGATTTATGATAGCTGCTGCAGCCCCTATCATTTTGTTGCTTTTTTTTGGTAAAATTTCCCCGCTTGAGTACACCAGTGGGGAAGGTGTTTGCATAGTTTATAGTAGCGTTCTGGGGTGGCCTGGTCTGTTGCCTGTGTAATTGGCTGATTCTGATATATTTCACCTGCCAGTTATGCTAGTTCTCCTTGATTACCTTCCTACTGCTGTTTTTCCTTCCCATTTCCTTCCTGTTTAAGCCCAGGGATGTGTCATACAAACACAGTGCTCAGATGTGCATGGAGCTGCTATTTCCTGGTTTACTTTTTTTTTCCCTTTAAAACACAGTGCATGGCACAATCACCAGCTTAGGCAATGTAAAGGGTGCTTGGCAGCTTCAGACACACCCCCTTGCTTAGCTCTGCCAAGCTAAAGGCAAACCCGAGCCACAGGGCTCCATTAAGCTTACAGTATGCCTGACACACCTCTCTATGATGTCAGCTAGCTCTTAAGCTTGCACCATGGTCTTCCTGCACCTACATGGTTGGGTGCAGGCTAGCCATGAGGAGAAATCTGGGATTCTGTATCATTCCCCCTCATTTGCATAGGATTGCCTGCTAATGCCTAGTTACAGGTCTGACACTGAGCCTTCCCCCTTAGCAATCACTATTCACTGACCATGTTGTCTTCTGCCTGCCATTGGGTATAATGGCGAAATTGTGATTTTGGATAGAATGCTTTTCTTCAAGTTTTTTTTTTTTATATTTTCAGGTCGATCCCATTTGCGTACTGCTGCCCTATGCTTAAATGGCCGAAATCGGCCAAAAAAACAATCAAAGTTATTTTTTTTATTTCTGCAACTGTTTTCCATGCCAATGGCCATATATTTGGCCATTAGCATGCTTTACACATTATATACACCATTTATTTGGAGCTGTCATGGCTCCGTTTTGTAGTTTGAAGAAATGTATTTGGTTACTAACTGAGTACATTTCTGCAGATTACACTAGTCCTGCACAGCCAGCTGCCAGCTTTCTGGATCACAAATTCACCTCATTTGCATGGTTTTCACCTGCAAATGGGGTAATTTGCATACAGGAGCTGTGTCCATGCAGGAATAGTACAGGAACGCTCGTGCACGTCCCGAGAGCTTGTTCCTGGATCTTTTGGTGGCTATATTGCCTCCAGCAGCTCCTGCTCTATTCCTGTATGCTGTGCAGGCCTTTCTCTGGGATAGTGTTGTGAGGCAGGAGAACAAATCTCTAGATCAAAAATAAAGGTTTTTTTTCTTTTAGTTTTGTGTGTTTGGGAGTTTTTATTATTTTTTATTTGTAAACTCTCTCCCTCTCAATATATATATATATATATATATATATATATATATATATATATATATATATATATTTTATATATATATATATAAATATATATATATATATATATATATATATATATATATATATATATATATATATATGGGTGTGTGTGTGTGTGTGTGTGTGTGTGTGTGTGTGTGTGTGTGTGTGTGTATATATATATATATATATATATATATATATATATATATATATATATATATATATATATATATCACACACACACATACACATACATATATATTTAATGGAAAATTTAAATATTTTTGAAGTAAGAACTATATTCTTTATACTGAGAGATTTTATCTGAAAACCCATTAATCCATGATACGTGTTCCAGTTATTCTTCCTCTCACCAACTGATCTGTCTTACATCAGTCACAATTGTATGTATACTTTGATGTGAGCCACATTCTAAATGCTATAAGGCCTTTTGTCACCAACATAGTGTTTACGATTATATTCAGTTTATTTCTGCATTTCTATTACAGCATAATAATTAAAACAGAAGTTTTGTTAGTTATCTTCTAGGGCAATGTTCCTTATATTAGAATAATGAAATTCCATTCTCTTAAGTTGAAATATCTGAAATCTCACCACTGATTGTTTAACATACTTTTCAGCATTATATTGCTTTCATTGACATTTTATTATGCTATAAATAAGCATAATAAAGTTAGACTGTAAAAGGATAACACTCAAATAAATCAAACTGTAAGTAACGTAAGTAATAAATGTAAGGGTAACTTAAAGAACTGCTGACTGAATGATCTTGCTTAAAATGCCAGATGCATCCATTGCTGTCTTGGTATTTCTGTTATCTTTGAATGTCAATATGTAGTAACATGTTACGCACATAATAGATAATCCCAGATGCTAAACATATGTTTCAAGAACTACATACAGGTATTAAAAAGGGAGAAGATACAACACTATCACACTTTAATAGTTATCATTTATTTGATAATGATTTACGGTCAGATTTTTTAAAACATTGTTAAGCAGTACAGTCTTATGTGTGCCAGGCAGTCTATGGTAAATGCGGGGCAGACAGGATATCTATTAAATTAGTTTCAAGTACTTAATGCAGATCAGATAGAGCTCCTTTGATTTGCTAAATAAAATGCTTCATTCACTTCATTTATTGTCTGCTATGCATTTTATTTATTTGAGGGTAAAACTAAAGGCTGAACCTACTCATTCACACAATAAAGTGACAGCTGACCCCCCCCCCCCCACCCACACTACAGCCATTACACATTGACAGTTCCATTTGACAACCACTGATAAAAAATAAATCTGTGACCAGTCAATATTCAGCATGTCCTTTCACTGAAGGCATAGTGCAATTTGATCTATCTGACATTGTGAATGGGACTGAGAGCTGTTAAGATGAAATATAAGTGCTGCAATACGACTGTCTAATCCTGCACATGCGGTTAAGAACCAATTAAGAAGATGTGCTTCAGGCCTGAGGATACAATTTCAAGGCAATGACAAGCTAATTTTCAATTCTATCCACCATACAGTGTTGCAAGGAACCTAGAAATCCATGATAAGAGTTATTCTGTCCCATATCTTGTTGATTCCCTTTTTCAGTAGATCATTTTTGTTAAAGCTTCAGTGAGGCACAAAACCCACTTAATTGCTCCATTTCTTCCCTAAGATGGTAAGAATCCTACTGACCAGTCATTCGTCTGTGGAACAAAAATTAAGTGGTAGAGATAGTGTCATAATCCTTCTCAGGGAGTTGTGGGTTTTCTACATGAGTCTCAGCCATTCTTACGCTATACTGTTACAATGGTTCTCACTGCTCATATCCCAGAACTATGCTCATGTTTAAGAATGCAGTGCTTGTCGATTAAGGTCTTGCAGTTAATGGAGACAATGAAAGCTGCTTCTTGTAGTCTAGAGTTTGATTCACTCAGCCTTCATTTTCCTACTATGTGACTCTGAGCAAGTCACTTATCCAGACAGTGCTCCTGAGCTGAGTCTGACATATATTATTGCATATCACACACACATTCATGAGAGAGGAGGTAACACTTCAAGTGTACAGCACTCGTAAAAGCAAACTTCTAATGCTCAGCAGACTCTGGTCATCTATTTGTAGCACTGGAAAAAAAAAAAAAAAAAAAAAAAAAATATATATATATATATATATATATATATATATATATATATATATATATATATATATATATATATATATATATATATATATATATATATATATATATATATATATCTCCTCCTCCCGACAAATTCCAACATGTGAGAGATGCAACCATATATCCAAACTGCAGGCTAAGCTCTCTCAACTCAGTACTGGCATAACCAGTCAGGAGGAGAAGGAAACCACACTCACTACAATTCCAGTCTCACATAGACCTACCACGACAGCAAACCAAACACATAATCACACAAAAACATACTCAGAGGCTCTAAATAAAGATCTGCCTAAGCAGCAGAGACCTCCAAAGCAGACACCCAAGCAACCGCTACCCCAAAACAAAACACGTGCAACACATATCTCACAAAGCCAGTGTGCCGAACAGTCACAGCCCTTAAGACTAAACAACACACCTGATACACTTGTAATAGGTGACTCTATCATCAGGCACACTAACGTCCCGCTCACCAGGCTGAACAAGGAGAGGGTCACGGTGAGCAGCCTGTCGGGTGCTAGGATCTGCCACATAACACAAGCACTCAGGTCACTCCAAGGCAAGTACAAATATGACTCAGTCATTGTCCATGCTGGTGTGAATGACCTGAGACGCACCTCCTGGGCTACATGAAAAGAGACATAAAGGAGCTCTCTGAGCATGTAGCCCAGGCCGGTATGACCCTGACCTTGAGTAGCATCTTACCCTCACCAAGAATGATGCCACAATATGAAGACAAGATGATCAATTTCAACAATCGGCTTAAGTACTGGTGTCATTCAAAGGGGATCCAATGCCTGCAGCTTGGGATGATATGCTCGACAAGCCACGATGCTTCGCTAGGGATGGCTTGCACCTGTCACCCCTGGGCTTTTGAATATTGGCAAAGGCTCTTGCTACCCCTATAGTGCCTTTTTTAGGCAAGGCTCAAAAGACAAACTCACCTCCATAGGTATCACAAGGGATAAGAAACTAAGAGTAATGCTACTCAATGCCAGAAGTCTAAACCTCAAGATGCACGCACTCTAAACTCTCCTTAGCATGGAGAACATCGATATCTGTGCAGTAACAGAAACCTGGTTCAGGGCTCCCGAGAGCACCCCAGCACTACCAGGTTATACCTCATACCATGCTTTTTGGCCCCAAAACCTGGACCGAACCACAAAAGGAGGGGGAGTATCAATATTCATCAAAGATACCCACACCTCCAGGTTGGTGGCAAAACACGAAGCATCAGAGACTATCCATGTGCAACTAACAGTGGGTAAAACTGCCTTCCAGTTTATAGCCTGCTACAGACCACCCTCCCAAACCCAGGAACCCCACTTGGCCTTCCTGAGAACACTGGAAAATATGAAGGTCTCTCCAAACACCATTATATTAGGCGACTTCAACTACCCAAACATAGACTGGGAGCATTACTCTAGCTCCAACACCCTAGCCCAAAGGTTCCTAGAATTTATAAACTCAAATGCTATGGAACAACTTGTTACCACTCCCACAAGAGGGGAAAACATACTGGACCTGATCATCACCAACATGGGGACTCTATGCTCCAGACCAGAAGTGTATCCCTCACTGGTAAGATCAGACCATAAACTAATGTCACTGGATATTCACACCCGACCCGACCCCCTGCCCAGAAAACCACAGTGAAAAACTTCTCTAAAGCAAATTCCACACTCCTCAAAACCGAGGTGGAATCCTTCAAAGCCCCCGGGCCTGTGGAAAATATGGCCCAGACCGCAGAATCCTTTATAAACACATTCTATGAACACCTTCAGGAATGCATGGATCATGCAATCCCAAATAAAACCAAGACCCAATCCTCCAAAGGTAGACGTCCTGTCTGGTGGACCCCAGCCATAAACAAACTATACAATAGAAGGAGGAAGCTACTAAATGATAGAGCAAAATCCCAAAAGGGAAGGCATCACTGATCAGTATTAGCAAAAAACTACGGGCACTCATAAAATTGTCTAAGGCCAGCTTTGAGAGAAAAATTGCACAGGACACTAAGGATAATCACAAGGCTTTCTTTAGTTATGTTAGGAACCTGGGTGGTAATTCCCAGATATGCTCAGAATTAGTCCAAAATGACAAAAACACACTGAACCCACAGACATTGCCAACATCCTAACTGACAGGTTCAGCGCAAACTCCCCCACCAAAAGGGCAAATATCTATCCCAGCAGAGTCTAATGTTCAACCTCAGCCTTACTACAGGATATGGTGGTGCCTCAACAGATCCTGAAAACTATCCCCATAAGGCTGACTAGCTTAGTCTGCAAAGCTATGGAAAGGATCATCATGGACCTCATAAATAAAGATATTGGGGACCTACAGACACTGGATCCTACCCAGTTCGGCTTTGTTAAGGGCAGATCCTGCCTTTTAAACCTGGTTGATTTCTTTGAAACAGTCACCAAGGTGATTGACGAGGGGAAGGTGGTCCACACAGCCTACCTGGACCTCGCTAAAGCCTTCGATACAATACCCCACTCGGGCATTATAGATAAACTCACCAGCTTAAATATAAACCCCTATGTCACTAGATGGATTGCAAACTGGCTCAAGGACAGAACCCACATGGTTAGAATTGCTGGAGCCATGTCAGACTCCAAACTAGTTACAAGTGGTGTCCCACAAGGCTCAGTCCTGGGACCTCTCTTGTTCGGTATATATTTCTCGAAGGTACAGGCCAACACGGAAGGACTGTGGCTGACCAAGTTCGCAGATGACTGCAAACTGGGCACCATAATCGACTCTCCAGCTGACACAAGCATCCTCCAAAAGGGCCTCATAGAAACAGACAACTGGTGCCAGAGCCATGGCCTCAAGCTAAATGCCAAAAGTGTATAGTCATCCCTTTGGCAAAACAAAGTGCCCACAAATTACCACATAGGTGGTAATCCATTAAATACAGAAGTAGTAATTAGGGACCTGGGGACCCAAGTTGATAGCAATCTCTCATTTGACAACCACGTGGCCAAAGTGGTTAGAAAACATTTTATATAGCCCACCTAATCATGAAGGGATTCACATCTAGATCAGGGAGGTCATCGTGCCTCTTTACTCATCCCTCTTCAGGCCCATAATTGAGTACAATGCCCTTTTGGGATGTACCTTACCAGACACCTGCAGCAACTGGAAAGACCCCAAAAGTACCTCACCAAGAGGATCAAAGGGCTCAAACAGATGCCATATGCTGCCCGGTTAAAGAAACTCCAGCTCTACTCATTGGCATACCGCCTGTTCAGAGGCAATCTGTGCCTGACGTATAAAGCCATATCCAACCCGGAATTAATGGACATGCTGCACCTCAGAAAATCCAAATCCCATCGAGCTACACGCTCGAGAGACTTGAACCTCAGCACTGAAATAAATAGGACATGCTGGAGGGACAGATTTATAACCCAGATGCTCCCTTCACTCTGGAATAAAATCCCAGTCCAGGTTAGGCAGAGTCCCTCATTGACTCTCTTCAAGAGGAATCTTGATGAGTGGATGGGAGATCGTAGGTTTACACTGGGTATCACTTCTGTGTCACTGTTAGACAGAGGCACAGTATACTAACCTCAAAAAAGGGCATAGCAAAATAAATTTACAATGGGTGGAGAAAGCCAAACACATTCTGGCTAGGCTTATAAATGCCCTAGGGCAGATAGCCTAGTATGAACCTATGAACCTATGAACCTATATATTTATGTACGTGTATGTATATATAATATATATATATATATATATATATATATATATATATATATATATATAAAATATAGATTTTATATATATATATATATATATATATATACACACACACACACACACACACACACACACACACATATAGATTTTATAGATATAGATATATATATATATATATATATATATATATATATATATATATACACACACACACACACACACACACACATATATATATATATATATATATATATATATATATATATATATATATAGCTACACACACACACACACACATATATATATATATATATATATATATATATATATATATATATATACACACACACACACACACACACACACACACACATATATATATATATATATATATATATATATATATATATATATATATAAAATGGGAGCATAATATTTCAGCTATGCTACTTCAGTAAACAGATGGCTAAACCCTTTTCTTTTCTGCACCTGATCGCATCCCAATTTAACTTAACAAGAGCAGCTCATTAAATCCAGATTGCTTGTAGATCTATCTGTGAATGAAGCATGATTTTTTCCCCAATTACCATTACCTTTGCTCACTGGCTGCACCTTAGAGATGATACTGGAATTTCCAGAGGAACAGTTAGTGGACTTAAGTATTTGAAGCACAGTGATGACAAGAATCTGTATTTTGTAAAAACATTACAGAACAGTGCCTGCAAATATCAGCCACATAATGGGGTGATTCCATTCACTGAAAGGCTGCCTAATGAATGATGAGAAAGTACGGATTACATCCTCACCAAATATTTCCCACTTTCTGTTTTTTTATTACTTACACATATTCCAGATTATGCTAGCTATAGCAAGCATCTCTTACAGCAAGTGAATTTCAGAATGTGCCACAAACGTACTCTATAATACCAGTGAGTATATCACTCTAAATACTTCTGGATACAATGAAGGTAAAACAATACTGTTGATTCTGGCCTACAGGATGCTGCATATATCAGACTGCCCTGCTATTTCAGATTTGATATACTGGTACTTGCACAGATGGCTACTAATATACAAGACTAATCTTACAACAGTTACCTATTTAGAATCATTGGAACTTATAGCAAATATAGAGATGCCTTATTCTTAGTTACAATTCTTATGCATGAAAGAGCCTGCCTGCTAAAATCAGTCTTCCTTCTGCATTGTCTGCATGTGGGCTATTACTTAAGTCTCTCATTTGACACCCCCCCCCCCCATCTAGTATCAGCAGTCTTACTTCCCCATCTCTTAGTCTTCAAGCTCCACCTTTTTCTTATATGTAAACATACCACTTCCACCCGACTTGCATTTTATTTATATTTGTTTACCGGGGTAGTGCACTGATTTCAATGGACCATTTGCAGGCACAGCCCAGGTAAATAAGATCACATAAGAAATGAACAAAATATGTTTACAAATACAAGAATATGCTGTAAAGCACACACACACACACACACACACACACACACACACACACACACACCCTACAGATGCAAGAATGCAAGAACATGCTACAACATTTAGTTCAAGAAGCAGTTAACAATGTCAAAACTTTGATGGAAAAATGGAATTATGCTTAGCAGAGCTTTATGAATAAGATGTAGCCATAATGACTGAGATGGCTTTTGCTACAGGAAGAGCAGCTTATCACTATTTAGAGAGGTACTAAGATATTAGAAGAGGCACATGAGAATAGTTCCTTGTATCTACCAATGTACTTAGCGATCCTGATGCCAACACTACCTCATTTGCTGCCTTCACCTTAACTTGTGCCTTGAATCATCTCCATACATGCTATTTTCCTTTCTGCTCTAACTCTGCTCTTCCTTTTACATTACAAGCATGCCCTCCAGAATACAAGCTTCATTCCAAATGCTTAACTTGCATCTCTGTCCCTTAATTTTAATGCACTTTCTAATATAAAATATAAAATTATTTTGTCTCTCATATCTAAACATTTAACCCCTTAGACTTCCCCTCAGGGATTTATTACCCATTACCTGCTTACATGGCACTTTACATTTCCTCACATAGACTTATAATACATGCTTAATTTCTGCATATCTAAAATGTTTGCACTCACTCTAATCTTTTAAATACATCTCTATTAACCAGTTATGTACTCCCATACTGTCTACAAGCTGCAAACTTTAAGAAGGAATACATTTTGTTGTATATAACATTTTTTTATGAAAAGCTTTCTGTTTTAATGCATCTATGCACAACAGCTATTTATACCTTCCATCTCAACCTTAGATCATTGCATTTCTGTGCTTCCCTTCTAACTCAATCATAGCTATCCTGCTGTGCTATCTTATGCTTTTTGTTGGTATGTCTTTTTTTTAACACAGGGTACAAATCCCAGATCCTTTTTAAAGCAAACATAATAGCTTATTTGCTCTGTGCTCAACATGAAAACAGTGTTAGTACACAACTAAATTGTTCTTGTTTAAGTTAAAATTCATGGTAGGCCCCATTAACTCCATGGTTACTCTGTATAATCTGTCTGAAAAATACAATACCTATTTTCTCAAAGTGATGGAATCTAATATTTTTATATTGCTTCTCCTGATATGAGAATATGCCTGGTTTATTCAGAAATACTTTATTTCCTGATACACAATGCATGCTGCCCATGGTCTTGATGGAGTTGCTGCCTTTTCCTGCACTAAATGATGTAACAGTTAGACTTATTGCCTCACTACAAAGGTTCACCCCAAGGCTCTAAATTACCTGGAAATGTGTATGCAGTATGTGTCTGTTCATTCTTTGATAGGCTGTTATTTGGTATTTCTTCCAAGACTGTTTCTCTGCCATACACATGCAGCTTGCATATTTCCAGGTTATTTAGATGCTTGGGGAGAAACTTTATTGTGATGCAAGTCTAACTATTATATCACTGCAATCCTATGCCTGGATTACCACATAACAAACAGAATGCAGCCCTATTAATCATGCCTAAATGTCAATATATTCATGCACAACGTTATTATTTCAAATCTAGGTGCTTAGGATTTCCCTCTCTCTTCCCCCCTTGGCTGACCTGGTGTGACTTTGTCTGAGCTCTACAGTTCCCTACAAAACGGTGTCTACAGGACTGCAATCATTTTTTTTTCAACATTTAAACAGACTGAACTCTACAGTTCCCTACAAAACGGTGTCTACAGGACTGCAATCAGTTTTTTTCAACATTTAAACAGACTGAACTCTACAGTTCCCTACAAAACGGTGTCTACAGGACTGCAATCAGTTTTTTTCAACATTTAAACAGACTGAACTCTACAGTTCCCTACAAAACGGTGTCTACAGGACTGCAATCAGTTTTTTTTTCAACATTTAAACAGACTGAACTCTACAGTTCCCTACAAAATGGTGTCTACAGGACTGCAATCAGTTTTTTTCAACATTTAAACAGACTGAACTCTACAGTTCCCTACAAAACGGTGTCTACAGGACTGCAATCAGTTTTTTTCAACATTTAAACAGACTAAACTCTACAGTTCCCTACAAAACGGTGTCTACAGGACTGCAATCAGTTTTTTTCAACATTTAAACAGACTGAACTCTACAGTTCCCTACAAAATGGTGTCTACAGGACTGCAATCAGTTTTTTTTCAACATTTAAACAGACTGAACTCTACAGTTCCCTATAAAACGGTGTCTACAGGACTGCAATCAGTTTTTTTTCAACATTTAAACAGACTGAACTCTACAGTTCCCTACAAAACGGTGTTTACAGGACTGCAATCAGTTTTTTTTCAACATTTAAACAGACTGAACTCTACAGTTCCCAACAAAACAGTGTCTACAGGACTGCAATCAGTTTTTTTTCAACATTTAAACAGAGTAGTATACACAAAAGGCATTTGTTAAGCTTTCACTTACAGTGCTTTGTAATTAAGCACGTCACCATATTGGTCAGCCATAGGGCTCTTTGTTTCTACTTGAGTGGTTGCCTCCTTCCCCTGTAACTGCAGTAAATTGACTCTTACATTAGAGCTGTAATACTTACCTTATAGCTTTAGGACACCTTAGGAAACCTTGTAAACTGCAATAGCCCCACTACATTGCCTCACTCGCCGGGCTCTCTTCGCCCTCCCTACCCCAATTCCCTCCCACCCCCAGTACCTCTAAATTTATAGTACTATAGCCACTCCCCCACTTTCTAGATCCTATCTGCTTTTATCTGGGATAATTCCACCCACCCCTATTCTACTACCTACATTTAATAGCACCTATTAGCTTTCATCTGGTATTCTCCCATCCCCCCTTCCAGTACCTTTACCTCACCACTCTATCTTCTGGTGTTGCATCACCAGGTAAAACAGTTCCTTCACTCACTAGCTGAATCACATATAATGATATACTCCTCTTTACTACCCCTCTTATTCACACCCCTCTTGTTCACACCATACCTCCTTACCTTGTATGAAAACCAGTTTCTTACGGGATTTCAGGTCCCAAAAGGCCATACTATAACCCCAGCTGTAAATCCTTCCACCTTCAACCATACTTACAGTACCAGATCCTTTCCAACATCTTGTTCAGTCTATCAACATCTCAACCCCAGGCACATTAGCTCTAGATCCAAACACTACCACAAACTAATAAACAAATTCCTGAAGTTCATCACCAAGTATAGACTCAACCTAATACTTGGTGGTGATATTCACCCCAACCCTGGCCCACTCACTTCAGATACACATACCCCCTCTACTTGTAATCTAAGCTACAAACCTACAATTAATAGGCCAACTAACTCTTTCCTAGTCTGTCATCTCAATATTAGAAGCATTAATAACAAGGTACATGAATTGCATGCACTTCTGGATGTCCACTCCCCTGAGATTCTCTGTTTATCTGAAACCTGGTTAAAACCTAACACTAAAGACAATGATGTGTTACCACCTGGGTACAACATACACAGGCTGGATCGTGCTTTGAGGAAGAGGGGTGGGGTAGCTGTACTCTATAAATCTGAGTTGAATGTCACCATAGATGTAATACAACCTCCTCAGATTAATAACTCTGAGATTCTTGCCACCAAATTGCAACTTAATAAAAATAAATGCATTAATATCATCTGTATATACATTCCCCCAGGTAACAATATATCTACATTTGAAGATATCCTGCACTGGTTCTCATGTCACTACCCCCAAGAAACCCTACTACTTGGAGACTTTAACATAGACTGGGGCACCTGTTCCTTAGAATCCCCAACCACCCATATTAACCTGCATGCATTTACACAAATCATATCCACCCCTACCAGGATAGGTAAACCCAACCAAAAAGAAAGTATACTTAACTGGGTACTCATAAACAGTCACCCCCAACTGTACACCTCTGGTACCCTCCTTAATGGCCTAAGCGATCACCTTCTCGCATATGTAATTAAGCACAAAACCATTAATTCCCAACAATCCTTACTCAGAAAGGTTAGAAACAATAAAAATTTTGACCCTGCCAAATGCCAACAAGAACTAAACTCATGTAATTGGTCTATTCTAAAACACCCCCCCTTAGAGGAAGCAGTAGCATACTTTAACAACAAATTCCTTGAGATCCTTGATTTGCATGCACCTGTTCGTTCAAAGAGAACCAAGGCAAAAACTGCACCATGGCTTTCTATAGAGTCTAAACTCAAAATTACCCTTAGAAACAAAGCATGGGCTTTATGGTGTCCTTCTAAAGACCCTCAAGATCACATTAAATACAGGCAGTCCAGGAATGAAACCAAAAAATCAATTTTACAAGACAAAAAACAATACTACTGTAATTTACAGACAGTAAATCAAAATAACCCTCAGAAGTTTTGGGCAGGTTTAAATAATCTACTACATCCTGGACAAACTTCAACCCCAATCCCTGCTGCTACTATTGATAAAACCCCTGAAGATGTTTCTGATAGTTTTAACCAATTCTTTACTGAGACAATTCAAGCCCTAGCTAGCCAACTACCTCCTAGCTCCCCGGTCCTCAAAGTAGCACCCCTAGAAACCTACTTGCGTTCAGCTTCCAACCAGTCGCCACTTCACTTATCCGTACCTTGATCAAAAAATTAAAACCCACTACACTTTCTGCTGATCAACTCCCAGCCGAGTACCTACAAAAATCAGCTGATGCTATTGCTTACCCCGTCTCAATACTAATCAATCGAACCATAGTAGAAGCTAAAATTCCCACCATCTGGAAAATATCCTATGTAATTCCACTTCACAAAGGAGGCAGCTCTACTGAATTCTCCAATTATAGGCCAATAGCTATACTCTCTCCACTTGCAAAGATTATGGAAAAATGTATTCATAGACAATTCATGCACCACCTAATCCAAAATTACCTTATGGCAGACACTCAGCATGGGTTCCGTCCACATCACAGCACTACTTCAGCCCTCCCAGCCTTTACTAACACCATAAACCATAATCGCAACAATAATTATATATCCTCAGCCCTCTTTTTGGATCTTTCCAAGGCATTCGATATGGTTGATCACCAACTTTTAATCCACACCCTGCAAACATTCTGTCTAGATACTGGAGCCCTCCAATGATTTCAATCCTACCTGAATGGTCGACAGCAGGCTGTCCTCAGGCAAAACAAACTCTCTAACCTTCTACCTAACACCCTTGGAGTACCACAATGCTCTATACTAGGGCCCTTGCTGTTCTCCATCTTCATTAATGACCTTTATACTGTCATCCCAAAAGTCAGCTGTATCCAATATGCTGATGACTCTACTCTGATTTGCTCAGCCACATCTCCAGTAGAGTTATGGTCAGCTACCCAGACCACCTTTAATACAATAGAAAACTGGCTTTCTGAACATCGTCTGATCCTAAATCCCAAAAAAACTAAAATGCTGTTATTTTCACCAACATGTAGGACTACCGCTTTCACCTTTACCATAAAATCAAATGATGGCACAATAATCTCCCCTGACCCATCTATAAAACTATTAGGTGTCATCATAGACAATAACCTCAAATTTGACCTACATGTTAACCAAACTATCAAAACCATCAATAAAAAACTAGGGTCACTTTACAGAATAAAAGCCTTCCTAACCCCTCCAGCTAAAATTGCCATAGCTCGCTCTCACCTTCTTTCAACCCTTCTGTATGCATCCCCTCTACTCTCAAATTTGAACAAGACTGTCCTTAGCAAACTCTCAATTTTCTACAACCACATTGCCAGGTTTGCCACTGGGCTGCCTTTTAGGACACATCATTGCATCAATCTAAATCAGCTTGGTTGGCTTGAACTACCCAGCCTAATCCAGTATAACCAACTGATTATGGCCTATAAAATCCTCTATAATCCAGACAATACTCCTGCACTTAAAAATATTATCACCCCCTATAACAATCCTAGACCGCTTCGATCCTCTAACAAACTACTAATTCAGACTAGCAAAATTAATAACACAGCCGGTGATTCTCTCTTTGCAAACTCTGTAAGTAGATCCTGGAACTCACTTCCAGCTGATATTACCTTACTTTCCACCTTAGGTCAGTTTAAAACTAGACTCAAACAACATTTGTCACTTATCTGGCTATGTCAATGTATCAAGCCTGGCTAACTCGAATGTGTAAAAATCTGTTAACCAGTTTACTGTGTAATTTAATTTAATCCTGACTTGTGCTCAGGACTAACTTTAACCTGTGGAACTTGTTTAACTTGCTTACTTATGTAATCTCTGTAAATAATCTGTTTGTAATATGTAATGCTGGTATTATGTAATGCTGTATCTGCTTACTCTTGGAGCTTTTCTCCCCGGGCCTCCGCTGAAAATGGACATGCATCCAGTCGGACTATCCCAGTCAACAAATGTAAAATAAAAATAAAAATAAATTGTAATGAAATTTTGCTTATAGTGTTACAGGTATTTGCCATTTCTTTTCCTACTTGCTTCCCCTGTAAATAATCCTTGGCTGAAAAGGCCTGACCTGGTAAAGAAATAGTAAACAACCAACCAATAAACAAAAGATGCAGCCTGAATACCACTTATCATGATTTACATTTGCATTAGTGGATTTGATTGGTGTTGGTATATTTGATCTGTTCTTTGAATTATTTTTTCTGTGCTTGTGGCTTACTTTTATGGAACTAAATGTGGGTAACACTCCACAATGTGAAATAGAATGTGGGTAACACTCCACAATGTGAAATGGATGTATCTATTTTGCTTCTTGTTTTTGATTCAAAACAATTCATTATATGCTTGTTTCATCCATCTATCTTTTTGCCCATGAGACTGGGGAGTCACTTCAACAGTAACAATTGTCTAGAGCCAAAGTTTACAATCAGATGGCTTACCCTGCTATGGCTGTTCTTCCATACCACACACTCACAGACACCTGTGACCAATTTAGAGTGTTTATTTCATCCACTGCATGTCTTTTGAATGTGTGAGGAAACAGGAATATCAAGAGGGAACCCACACAAACAAAGAGAGGACATGCAGACGCCGCACAGAAAGCACCCTAGCTGAGAACTGAACCAGGGAACCTCTTGCTGTGAGGTGATAATGCGGTGCCACTGTGTCTCCCTGTGCTTGTGTATGTTTTTATTATTTGATTTTGCCATTGTACTGAATGTTTTATAAGGTTTTCTGCATTGAATCAGATATTAATTAAATACAGTGTTGAAATATTGTGTTGACTTCAGCTTTTGATACACAGTAAGTAAAGACACATTGTGAATAAAATGAAAAATGCATTGAGTACAGATTCAGCAGAGCTCTGTATTTTCCCAGACTATAACAGTTAGGAACCTGCACAAAATTAAAACAGAAGGCATGCCAACATCCTTATCAGATGATCAGTTGCAAACTATTTTTGAGGTATTGTGTGTCTTTCTGATTCTGTTGGTTATTAGGACTTCTTCTGAGGTGGTATCATCCATTTCCCTTCAATGGCTTGATGTACAGAATATGCTGAGAAAGCATATGTAACACCAGTATGTTTCTATTAAAACAATACTCTGTGGCACTTGGAAAATTATTAACTTGAGAAGTCTATTCTGCTAAAATGTCCTTCTAATTTATGATGGCATTTTGCAAATAGGAATCCATGCTGGTAGCATTTTAGTGTCCAGAAAATTGTTATGAATTATGAATTAGTCCAAATGATATTCCAGGAATGAAATTTATTTTACTTTATTTTACCTTTTCTTGCTTCTATAGCTGATAACCCACTGCCCTTCACAGGTGATTACATTCTGCTGTAGTCACATGGAGGACTAGTCTGAGTAAGGACTGCAATGCAAAAGGCTGCAGTATGCACATGTAGAACAATACATTTAAATACACGTCACTAAGTTAGCTAATGATGTGCAAATACATCCATCCCAGTATACCTTTAGAGAAAGAGAGAAAAAGAAAACAGATAGACAGGCAAATAGAAGGGAAGGAGTAAACATGTACATTAATATAACATTTCTTGAAAATAAGTAGCCCAAGTAAACAGTATGTACTTAAAAATACACAATAGAAATATAAACAATTATAGGCTGAATATGACTTTAACAGCAGATAGTGCACTTGAGTATTATATAACACCTATCAGTAGCTAATTACAGCATCAATTACTGATTAATCATATTTATTAAATATTTTACAAATGCGGAGTCACCTTTACATTTTCACTGCATTCATAAGTTCTTCACCATGACTAATTTTGTTATTCCAAGTCAAAACTGGATTTATACTGTGTAACTTGGCCATTAGTTAATACAGCACAGTCAACGTCTGACTGGAAATGGAAAGTAAAAGAAAACTATTATGAAACAAATCAGTGCATTCCTCACCGGTATTCCTATATAAGCAAAACAGTGAGTGTTCTGCTCATATCAATTGATACTATTTAAAACTGCACATTTTTCTTACAAGATAATGAAATGCATTATTGCTATCCCTTTGTTACTCATTTGAATGATGGAGAAGATTTTACTCCAGTTCTAAATCTTAGGCATATTTATATACCCCCCTTCAAGAATGTTGCTAAGGATTGGACAAATAAAAATGAGGAAAAGAATCTTATTATTGCACTGAATGACTGAAATAAGCAGGTCAGTAAGTGCTGTAACAGTTAATGTACTACCTCATAGTGATTAGTTCTCCTGTATTCTGGGTAATGCTTGCATATCCTCCTCCTTGTACCCACAAGGCGTTTTGTCAGGGGCCCTAGTTTTTTCACATATCCCACAGATGTATAGGTAGGTAGGCTGATGATGGACCAGCTTGTCTGTAGGCATATAACTAGAGTGGATGAATGTGCATTTATGTTGAGACAGACTTGCAGCACTGTTTCCTGCATGCATTATTCCAGCTGCCTGCCTGGATAAAGCAGGCATGAAAACTGAAGAGATGAGTAAATTACTGAACCACTTAGTAAGCGACTTATTTGACTTCCATCTACTGCTGATGTTTGTGAATGTATTTGGCGCCAATTAAACTTTTCAACCATCATAAAACTTGCATTTCTGTGTCAGAATGGTGCTAAAAATAATTACTTGTACATTAGTATAAATGCCTTCTTTCTATCATATTTATAAATTGATTGGGCTAAACAATAAAGTATTACTAACATATTTTTTTAGCTCTTTTATTCAATTAGCCCTTAGTGACGTAAGGTTGCATGGAAAGTAGTCAAGAATATATGTCTGTCTAAAGATGTATAGATATAGGTTCATAGGTAGGTACTAGGCTATTGGCCCTAGGGCCTGTATAAGCCTAGCCAAAAAGGTACCCTGGCTTTCGCCACCCAACAAAATTATTTTCCTGTGCCCCTGTCGAGCAAAGCCATTTATAATAACAAAGAGTGTGAAATTAAGCAGGGAATGATTGCATGGATAGATGGATAAATAGAAAGATAGAGAGACAGCTAGACAGACAGAATAGTGCTAAACAGATAGCTATATATTATTACTCATAAACACACTGAATTAAGCATAAAGCCCCACAGTATTGTGATAAGACTGCACAAAATGGTTTAGGATCTGTAAGCTGGTATAAAAACGGGTTACTTCACATCTTTGATAGTAACATGTTCGATAATTGTCAAATTAAAATAGTCAACAGCTTGAGCCAGTTTTGCTGGAATAGAGGGTTAAAGCCCTGACTATTCCCCAGGTGATCTAAGTTTAAATAGGAACCCTGATACCTGATGGGTCTGGCAGAGGTAGAACAGGCATGATGAGGCCTTGTCACTCACCTGTCTTCAGAGGATGGACTGGGATTATCTGAAGGAAGGGCAGAGCCATTGCTGACACTGTGTTAGAGACTGAAGTTTCTAAGCAGTATTCAACAGGCTTCTATATGGGACTGAGGCAGTCATTTTCTGGAGTCAAGGCACAAATCATAGCTAATTGCAGGAGGGCTCACATACATGTAATATTGGCACATGGGGAGTACATCTGTAATCTTAAACTGCATACCTTGATAAGGTGCTAATGACACATTTGGAGACGCTGCACCAAAAAAAAAAAACAGCTGAACAACCACAACTCGCCAAGTGGTACTTGTGATGAGGAAAAAAAATAGTTAATTCAGCAACAAGAAGTGGTTTTCTTATGGTGAAGTTGTACAAACTTGGGAAAAGGATATACTCTTCCCCTTGATAATGTGAGAGGAGAATGTCATGGTGCCCTCTGCAAAATATGATGGTTCTGCTTTTATTTAATTTTATTGTTTTATTTTCTCTACAATAGGCATGCCATTTAATTATATGAGTTCATCATTGTCTACTTTAATGCTGATGTTTTAAATGGGAAGCTATAAAGTGCTAGGCTAGTGTGCTTTGTATGGTTTATATAATTACAGTACAAAGCAGCTAGGAGAATGCAAATGTATCACTGTGTAAGGCAAAACATCATTTTAAAAGCCTATATTTGATTCACACAGTATACAATATAAATACAAGCATCTAGCCATAATAAAAGTACAACATGCTTTTTTTTCTAGAGTAAACAGCAAAAAGGCTGCATAAGGAATGCTGTAGCATTTAGTGACATCTAATGGCATTTAATGATATTTGGAAAAGCACTGTTGCAAAAGGGATAATAAGGTGGATGACAGTACTTCATGCTTCTGCAGGTAATGGAACAAATGAACATTTACTTCAGTGTAGAGCTGATGCCATAAATAGCTAGGAATACTAGGTTTCTAAAGAGTAGGCAGATGCTCTCTGCAGTATATCCACAGTCCATCAATTCTCTGTGGATCATATTCTCAGAACATGGTGAGAATGCCCATCCTGTTTGATACTGTGTTGCCTACAGCACCCTGTATGCTAGTTGTAGGGGCATCTCGGCAGTCTGCTGATGGCATGGTAGTTATCTGAGTACTGAATGCAGACCTTTTGTGCATTCTTTTTCATTTTGATGAAAAGCTAATGTCTTCTAATATCCTCCAGGGTTGTCTCACTGCCTTGTAGTCATTCTGCATTCAGTTAGGTTATATCAAGGCCACATGTGATGGTAAACATACGTAGGAAGAAGGTATTTTGCCAGCTGCCATCCTCTCTGCAATACAGATGGTATTATCTCAGAAGTATGGTTCTGCTATACAAGGAGTATACATGACAAATGTATATGGCAAATACATAATTAGTTCTGGGAATCTTCCAAAAGATAGCATTCATATGCATATACATAACTGGTGGTTTCAATCCCTGGACACATAATAGCAGGTACAAATATGCAATGGTACATATGACAAGACAACACACTGAAAAGGATACATTTAATGACTGAGGTGGGGTTATTTATGTTATATTTCAGTCAACAAAGTCTGGATGAAGATATGTATATCAGGAATGAACTACTCATTCCAACAATTAATAATAGCCGTAATAGGGTCTATATTAGAACATTGAAGTTTCAAAACTTTGAATGTTCTAATATCGAACCCTATTCAGCGAAAGCTGAAAATATTGAAGCAACAGAAAACCGAACTTTTTTCCTAGGGAAAGAATTCGGTTGTCTGTTTCTGTTGCTTCGGTATTTTCAGCGCTGTGGTGGAAAGTTAGGAAAGTTACGGATCGGGTTCGGGTAAGTGTGCAATTGAGTGTGGGTTAGGGTAGTTAGGGTTAGGGTGCTGGATAGGTATGTGCGCGATTGTGTGGATATAAGGGTTAGGGCGGGTTAGGTGAGTTAGGGTTAGAGCGCGGGTTAGGTATGTGTGCGATTGTGTGGACATGAGGGTTAAGCGGGGTAGGTGAGCTAGGGTTAGGGCGCGGGTGAGGTGAGTGTGCAATAATGATGGACCTTAGGGTTTGGGTTAAGGTAAGTGGATAGTTAGTGATGTGTGTATGGTTTAGCGTAGGGTTGGGTGTAAGATTTTAGGTGTATGTGTGTGGGTTGCTGTTTGTTTGGTGTGCTTGTGTTGTGTGTATGTGTTTTGGAACAGCAAATTTTTTCCCTAGGAAAAAATTTGCTGCTATGTATGTTCGATGTTTTCAGCTTTTGCTGAATAGGGTTCAATATTAGAACATTCGAAGTTTTGAAACTCCGATGTTCTAATATAGACCCGCCGTAATGCACCATTCCACTAGATATATATATATATATATATATATATATATATATATATATATATATATATATATATATATATATATATATATATATATATATATATATATATATATATATATATATATATATATATATATATATATATATATATATATATATATATATATATATATATATATATATATATACATATATGGAAAGGAAAAACTGCAAGGAACCACCACGATGTAGAAATCACAATTTATTTAAAAGAACAGCTTTCACACACACCATCCCGGTGTGCTTCATCAGGTTACAATTAAGCAATCTAAAATCAGCATTTATATACAAAAAACATCACCAATTATCTCATCAAAATTCCAATTAATGCACATTTAAGTATTTAAAAGAGAAATGACATTTTATGTCATAGAAATTCTCTCCTATATGTGACACAAGTAAAATAAGAAAGTCCATTCATTACAAAGGCATAACTTATCGCCCATAAAGGAGAAAAAGAGGAAAGAAGACCTCATAGTCATTACTTTATAGTCCATTGATAAGAATTCTTAATAAATGTTTCCTAAAGGACTTGTTTGCCATTCGTAAATATGCTACTAACTTCATTAGCATTTCATGGTAAACAAAAATATAATACGTTTACGCTATAAGAACTTACACGTAAAGCCGACCAGTATATCTATCAGCCTGATAATAATAGCACATTAACATGTCTCTCAACGAAACAAAAGAGGCCATATTTTGTGCATTCAATGCTACCTCCCTATATGCAGCGACATAAATGCAAAGGTTCAAGCATATGTAAGTAAATATTTACAGATGAATAAATATAAATATGAAAAATAATAATATAAGAATGTGCTTAAAATACATGAGATAAATACAATATAGAAATATCTAAATAAATCTGAATATGTCATGCATCATTTCTTGGTGTCAAATATAATTGATACTGTCAATATATATTATGAAGAATACTTAATCAAGATAAATATCAATGTAACCAAAGTCAATTTTGTTCCTATAGCACATATTATAATAAAAATATATTAATGTTAATAGACATATACAGAATAATAAAATGAAACATTTGATATAAAAATATATGGTATAAATAAACATCCAATATATAGAGCCAGAGCATTCATCATCTAAAAAGACCCTAAGAGAGCCGGTCTAATACTGACCATGGAATTAAGACCCGGTTCTATATGGGCTCTTAAATTCAAGATCCATTTTAATTCACATAGCTCAAGAGTACCAGTAGGATCTTTTTCTCACTTATTTTCATTCACTACTTGAATTACCCTAAACTTAAAGATATGATGTGGAAACGTTCCACAATGTTTAGCTAAAACATTAGTGAAATTACCCTTTCTGATATCATATACGTGGTTATAGACACGGTCTTTAAATCTTCGTTTAGTCATACCCACGTAGTATGCTGTACACAAATCACAAGTAGCTAAATAGATGATGTTCCTAGTGTCACATGTTGCATAGAACATCGGGCTAAAAGTAATGTTTAAGCCCGGAACATTAAAGACCTGAGCTGTAGATAGGTATTTACATATGCTACACTTCTTACAAGGATAAGTTCCCTTCTTGTAGTTTGCTCTAATATCTAGCTTTCTGGGATCCATTTTTTCTTTACATAATAGCCTCTTCAAATTTAGGCTATTATTAAACCTAAAAGTTGGTTTGTCTCCCACTATCTGTGATACAACAGGATCAAGTAGTAGAATCTTCCAATTATTTTTTATGATCTGTATAATGTGGTCTACATCATTCGTATATTTTAAACTAAATAGTAATTGGACCTTATTTCTTTCAATATTGTAGTTATAATTACCTTTCCTTCTATAAACAGGAATTTCTAAAGCTACTTTTGTTAAATCATTTACCAAGTCTGATGGATATCCTCTGTTCACAAAACAGTTTTTTTGAAAATTCACTAACCTCAACATATCTTCCTGAGAACTACAGAGTCTAGATATTCTATTCATTTGGTCTTTTATTACATTACGGAAGATGTAACGGGGGTGCATGCTGTCAAAATGCAAAATGCCATTTTTCCAGCATGGCTTCCGGTATAAGGAGGTAGTAATCTGATTGTTAATATCCTTCTTGATAGTAATATCCAGGAAATTCACACTGAAAACAGAATACTCATAGGTGAACTTCAAAAAGGAAGTGGTAGACTCCATATAAGTCACAAATTCATGTAAGGAATCTTCACCCCCATTCCAAAATAACAGGATATCATCCACGAAACGCTTATATAAGATGACATTATTGAACCTAGGATTATTAAAAATAAACTCCTTTTCCCACTGGTAGATGGTCAAATTCGCATATACATTGGCACAGGGAGTGCACATTGCCACTCCCCATGTTTGTGTATAGATTTGGTCCTTAAACAAAAAGATGTTATTATTCAGGACCATATCAGGTAAAGTGCAAATCACCATTTGGTCATTTTTGTCCATAGTATTACAAAAATGCAAATACTCCCTTATGGCATCAAGGCCAAATTCATTAGGGATACTAGTAAATAGGTTCTTAATGTCTAGTGTTACCATTAATGTTTCGTTGTGTATTTTATCACTGATGGTACCCTGTTGTAAGTCCTTTATCAATCCATATGTATCTTTTAGAATGGAAGGAATAGCATTAACCAGGGGGCCTAACTTAGACTGAATGTAAATAGATGCATTTTCAGTCACCCAATGTCTTCCAGAGACTATGGGACGCAAAGGAGGCGGATCTTCTCCTTTGTGCATTTTGGGAAGCCCTTTGATCAAAGGAATTAAGGGAGAATCCACTATTAGAAAATCATACAAAGATTTATCAATGCATCTAGTCATAAGCATATCATATATTTTGTCATAAACATATCTTATCATGGAATCTACTTCAGACTTATCCATCAGTCTATATGCCATATCATTGCTAAGCATGTTAAGCATCAGTTCAGTATACATGCCGGTGTCCATGGCAACCACCCCTCCACCTTTGTCTGCTGGTTTAAATACAATTCCATTGTCGTTACAAAGGTTGTCTAGGCAACATCTTTGTTCTTGATTTAAGTTAACAAATATACCTTTATGTTTCCCCTCTTTGTAATAAGAATAGAAATCATATTCACACGAGCGTAAAAAACACTCAACCATGTTAGACATGGGCGGCATAAAACAGCTTTTCCTTTTACAAATATTAGATGCATAAGAAAAGTCATCATTATTATTGTCTTTAAACAGTACCTTTAAAGATAGCTTCCTAGCGTATAAACGTAGGGCTATCAAAGTGTCCGAAAGTTCACTTCCTCTTGAGGGGATGAAAGAAAGACCCTTATTCAAAACGGCCTGTTCATCAGGAGAAAATACTCTTGAGGTTAAGTTGAAAAACAAGGTATTCAATTCTTTGTCCTTCTCCTCGGTTCTAAATCTTCCCCCGACAGTTTTCTTTTGCCTCTGCCTCGACTTTGTGAACGCGTCTGCGTTCTGCTTTTGTAAGGAAATGGGTAGTTTAAAGACGCCGCGGGCAGACAAGGGTTCATAGCCGTATCAATTTTCGGTCTAGCCCCTAACCCTTCATGGTGCTTCAGACCTTGTTGATTACAGGGAATAGAGGCATTAGAGGGTGGCAAGTCCCTACTGGATGTACCAGCAGGATATTCATCAGTCATGTGAGATTCAATCTGAGTATCAGTGGATATAATATTATCAGATGTAAAAGTACGGGTGTTGTCAGCTGAATAAACGGGTTCGAATTCACTTTCTTTATTTCTCGGCCACATGAAGATGCGCCCCAGCTGGAAATCCTGACAATCACATTTCAATTTCTTGAGCTTGATTTGCTCCAGTTTGTTACTATAAAGCACAAGTTGTCTGCACATGCTATTAATTTTTGAAATACAAAGCTCACTTTTGTAGTTGGTAGTAAGACATTTATATTCATCCTCGACTTTAGTGGTTAGTTCAGCCTCTATAGGAGAGAAATAGTCTATTAACAAATGAATATATTTAGTCCTGAATTCTACATTTAGTTGCTGCCACCTCCGTATCAATTCCGGGTGGCTATCTCCATAGCTTGGCATGCAGAGGACCCTCATTCCACGCGGAATAACTTTGAAATGAAGGCATGCCTCCATATGCCTTCTTTGCCATATAAGTCTATGGAGTTTGTATAAGTCATTTTCTAGACTTCTAAGTGAGCCATAGAACTCTGTTAAGTTATCAGAGCTCTGTGTTACCTTATTCGAAACATGATTTCCCATATCAAACTTCAAAAGCGGATTTTCTTGTTGTTGAAACAGACAGCTCCAGCCATCAGCAGCTCCTGTAACTGTAGGATTATAGTCCAATTCTATATTAGGTAAATCCATTATGTAATGGTCGAAAAAGCAAACAAAAATCACCAATATCAGCAACAAGCAGAAAACGACCATTCAGAGGTTCCTTCCAACGAAAAAAGCAGAATGTGGAAAGGAAAAACTGCAAGGAACCACCACGATGTAGAAATCACAATTTATTTAAAAGAACAAGCGCTTTCACACACCATCCCGGTGTGCTTCATCAGGTTACAATTAAGCAATCTAAAATCAGCATTTATATACAAAAAACATCACCAATTATCTCATCAAAATTCCAATTAATGCACATTTAAGTATTTAAAAGAGAAAAGACATTTTATGTCATAGAAATTCTCTCCTATATGTGACACAAGTAAAATAAGAAAGTCCATTCATTACAAAGGCATAACTTATCGCCCATAAAGGAGAAAAAGAGGAAAGAAGACCTCATAGTCATTACTTTATAGTCCATTGATAAGAATTCTTAATAAATGTTTCCTAAAGGACTTGTTTGCCATTCGTAAATATGCTACTAACTTCATTAGCATTTCATGGTAAACAAAAATTACTTAATTATATAATAGTAATTACATATATATATGGGTCTAGGACTGATGCACGAATGGCTCTTTCACCGAATCCTAAATGGCCAGGCATACTTCCGCGAAAGTGCTTTTCACCAAAGAAGCACTTTCGCGGAAGTATGCCTGCAGGTAGAGGGAGTTGTGGGGGAGTGACTGTTGTGGAGATCATACTACAGTGCAGATAAAGGAATTTTTTCCTTTTCCCCACTGTAGTGTGATCTCAGAGTGAGAATATTAAAGTAGGGGGGTGTAGGGGTCACAGCCTCCCACATGGGGTGTGCAGGGGAGCTTGCCCCCCTGCATAAATACTTTTTTCTTGTTTTTTTTTTTTTTTAACGCACTTTAGCGAAAGTGCTTTTTCGGTAAAAGCACTTAAGTTAAAGTGTGTTCAGTGAAGTTGGATTCAGACTGTTGAAGTTTCGTTTAACGGTCCCCCATATATATACATATATATATATATATATATATATATATATATATATATATATATATATTTTTTTCCAAAGGACAAATAAGGCAGCACTCACAAATAATCATGGGCAGAGAGTGTCTGGCTCTGTAAAAGGATCTTTGAAACATATACCTGCTTATGGCAGGAGCCTGTTCTGTAGCCATGTATCATTTTTCTTTAGTAATACTCTGCATCATAAAATGGTGATGCTCAGACAACTAGAAGGAAGAAGCAAAACACAACGTCTGCAGCAATATTGCTATCAGCCAAAAGGGGACAAAAGTGTCTCATCATGATGCAATATGATGCATGTCATTTAGGGACACTCCACATCAGGCTACATCAGTCATTGACCGTGCCATTTAGTGACATCACATGCCAGTATGTAGCATCCATTGTGAATAACATTTAGGGGCAGTGTATGCCAGGGTGAATTATATATTGTGTATGTCACTGCAGGACAATGCATGCCACCATGCAGTATCCATTGTGCACATTCCTTGGGCAATGCATATCAAAATAACACATCTATGGTGTATATCACTTAGACACACTACATGCCAACATACTGGATCCATGTTGAATAACTCTTAGGAACACTGCATCATGGATCTTGTATGGTGCATGCCTCTTAGGAGTACTGCATGCTGGGATGTAGCATACATGGTGGATACAACTGCATACAAGGAAATAGCATCTGCGGTGCATGACAGAAGTATGCAGTATATATAATGTATGTCACTTAGGGACACAGCATGCCAGGATGCAGTATCCATGGTGCATCTCATTTAGGAACACTGCATACAAAAATGCTATATCCATGTCTCGTGGCACCTATAGACAATGCATGCCAGGATGGAGTATCTATAGTGCATATCACTTAGGAAATGCCTGCCAAGGTGCTCCATCCATGGAGCACATCAACTAGAGACAATGCGTACACCAATGCAGCTTTCATGGTCATTTAAGGGTACTGCATTTCATGATGAAGTATAATGCATGGTAAATAGTGACACTGCATGGCAGATTACAATATCCATAATGCATGAGACCTAAAGACACTGCATGCCTAGGCTATATTTTTTATTTGAAGCAGACTATGTGAAAGACTCATTCTCAAGAATTAAGACATAGTGGTTCTCAGATGTGGCCCCCTCCCCACCATGAACACAGAGTCAACTAATTTGCTGTATGGTACCCTTCATAATATCTGCAAATAAACTGATTTTCCATAAGGTACCACTTATAATATTTGGAGGCCATAGTGCACACTAAACAATGTGCATGCAGTGAATGTTGCATATTAAACTGAAACACATATCATAATAAATCCAGCATGGAGGTAACACAGTCATGTCTCTCTCTTCTTATATATATATATATATATATATATATATATATATATATATATATATATATATACACACACACACACACACACACACACACACACACACACATGCACAGAAGTGCATATATAGAGACAAAGTCATGCAATCAGGTCCTTGTACATGTAGGACTGCACGTTCCTGCATCTGGATGTAGATGTAGACTGCATACATGTAACTCTTCTACTGCCATGCCAACTACTGGAGAGTAGCATAACTTCCTTCATCAAAGCTAAAGTAATTACAGCAGCAGAAGAATTTTGCTGAGATGTAGACTGCATGTCCATAAACAGTGTGGCACCTTTGACGTGTCATAGAGAGAATCAGATATGAGTAATCATATATCACAGTTTTGATAATTACTATGCAAAACATAGAGTGCAGATGCTAATAAAAAATCAGTAACCAAAACCCAGTGCTCTTAAGGTGTAACATCCAGTGAAATCAAGGAACCACGACAACCAAATATCACCAGCTTTAATTTTATTGTATAAGTTCATAGGAGGTTACTTGGCTATTAACTTGAGAGTCATTTTAAGTCTAGTCTATTGCACCCATTATATTTCAAGAGAAGAAGTCTAGTCAGTGCCTAAGATTATTATTAGTAATGACTGATCATGTCCAAAAGGGATGTGGAGCTATTCCCGGCAAGAATTTGGGGTTGCTCATCCTTTCATCCAGGCTCCTTTTGAGCACAGTTATAGAGGTGCTCTGCTTAACATGAACTGGTAGCCTATCCAGAGAAGTGACAACCTCTGTGAGATGAATCTCTCTCTCTAGCATGTCCTTTTTAAATCTTTGGCCAGATTTAGGTTGCTGGAGTGGGTAATTCTAGTCCCATTTGACTTACGGATGTGCAGCAAGTTCATCAGGATGGGGTCAGAGATTGCTCTGTAAGCCAGGCACAAGTGTCCCCTAAGCAGCCTATATGCTTCTGAGTACAGTGACAAAGACTTCAGTCTATCTGTGTGAGGCATGTGCTGAAGACCCTGGATCTTCTCTGTTAAAATATCTAGGGTCTCTCTAGTTGCTGCAGGTGCCTAATACAGTATATACTCAATTATGTACCTAATAAGGGATGAGTATAGGGGGATTATAATCTCTTTTGCTCTTGAGGCTATGCCTTTGCTAATCAAATGTGTGATGTAGAATGCCTTTTTTACTACAGTGGACACATGGTGATCAAAGTTTAGGTTACAATCCACTTGTGCACCCAAATCCCTCACTACAGTGTTTGTACTTAAGGTATTGTCATTTATTTGATAGTTAGTTGGGACATTGCTTTTACCAAAGAGGATAAAAGGGAGAGCTTAAAAGGACAGCATAAGACACACAATCCACTATTGTCCTATCTGGTGAACATAAGTACTTCATCAGAACCATTCATAAAAATGTTTAAATCCTTCATTTTATATACTAGCTTAGTTAACTACATCTGTCACATGACTATCAACATTTAAAAATTAATTTCCATTTAAAGTTATACCATCCTACCTTATAAATACTACAATTATATAGAAATATGATTTCGATTTATTGGCCTAAATTCATCAGTAAAGATGTAAAAAGTGAAAAGTCTTGGGCATACAGAGTACATGACGCTGAAATACTGGTATATTTTAAGAGGTCATTTGTACATAGCCTGTAGTCCTCTACTACAGACAGCATAAGATATTACACAGTAAAGACTGTAATGTAGTCTGGTCTTTCTTAGAGATTTTATTGAATGGTTTGTCTGTGTAACCTTCTTACTCTTTGTTTTGTGTGTGTGTGTGTGTGTGTGTGTGTGTGTGTGTGTGTGTGTGTGTGTGTGTGTGTGTGTGTGTGTGTGTGTGTGTGTGTTTGAATTTTAGGTTGGGGATATGGTTAGGTTAGGTAATAGTTGTGTTGTGAGTGTGTTTTTTGTGTGTCCTATGTCCTTTGTGTGTGTACTGGTACTGTTATGATAAGGGTTTTTCTAAGGTCATGTGTAGGGATGGAATTATTGCAGGTTTAGCAGGCCCCATTCACCACTTTATTGATACCTGGTAAACCTAACCCTAACCATGGCCCTGCCCCCTCCCTTGCCCCTAATCCCAAACCTGCATCTGTTCTTAGAGACCTCCCCTTTCCATAACACTACTGCTATTCTGAAGAAGTATTGCCAGAGTTAATGGCAGGTTTAACAGATCAGAAGAGGATGGTTTGTACATCTTTTGATCTATTAAGCAAATAGATGCTTACAGTCTGATTGCAGTCTAAATTGAGTTATGCTTATTACGTTTTTTTTAAATGTCATGAAACACACTGCATAAGGAACAGGAAATTACATCAAGCATATCACCATAAGTTTCCACCAGAAAACACTGCCATCTTGTGGCTAAACATATTATTAAACATAACTGAAATATACACACATATAATAGTTCTTGCTCTCTCTCTCTCTCTCTGTGTATATGTGTATGTATATATATATATATATATATATATATATATATATATATATATATATACACACACACATATATGTATGTCTAACAGATTTAGATGTTAAATGCACTATTATCCATGTTTTGCAAGCCAGTCTTTCATTACTTCAATCATTTAAATGTATTTATATCTGCACACACACACACACACACACACACACACACACACACACACACACACACACACACACACACACACACACACACACACACACACACACACACACACACACACACACACACACACACGCACACACACATATAAATCTTCCAGTTTGGGTTTGGTTACTATTGTTTAGACCTACATGCATATACTGGTTCCTGCCAAGTCAGCTTTTGAATCACCAAATATTATCAGTCACACTATAGCTTCTATCCTTGTGCATTTTTCAGATAGCTATGAAAAACGGTGTACATCTATGATTAACTGATGAAAAGTGCACTCTCTCTTCATGGGTGTTTGTACCCCCTGTTACTCACCCATTTGGCAGTGCTGTTACTGTACAGTCCACTTTCTCATATGGAAGCTATGATATATACTGATCAAATGTCTTTGCTCAGAGTATGATGCAGCCAGCTTCCCAACTCTGCATGCCCAAATTACCTGCAGGTCCCACCTGCGGTTGTCATCACTCACTTCTTTCACCTAATCTTCTACAGAATGCCAGGGCCTTCCACATGTTCCTTCATATAAATAATTTGGATATTCTCTCTAAGGGCTAGATGTTCTAAATCTTCCACTTTCTTGCCATCTGAATTAGCTTCCAAATAAAAATCTGTATCCTTAACTGAGGTTATGTTAGACTGGGCTCCTTCCACCTCCTCTTGGAGGTGAGTCATGCCCATGAAAAATGACATCTATGTGTACTGTAATTTTCTCCATTCTGAGGAAAATTCTTTGCTTCCTCCATTTCTCATGGAAGTGCAAAAAAACCCCACTCAGCTCAAGAAATGCAATCTGTACTATACAATGCGGTTATCACAAACTGCAGAAAATACCACTACATTATTTTATGCTCTCACTTTTCCTCAGATTTATCTTGGCAATTTATAAAGCAGTGCTGTTCAGTCTCCACAATGTTCCCAAATTATAGCAAGTTTTAAAGTTGTACATCACCTGTATGATTCAGATGAAGCTGATGGAAGGACACAGTCATCTTTCCTATACTTGTAGAAATGAGAATGCTGAGTAGATGCTGCTCTCCTGTGAGGATGTTTCTTGCAACTGCATAATTTCTTTAAAAGTGAAGAACTGATATATGATATATCATGAAAATATCTGTAATGTCCTTGACAACTTTAATAAATTTTGTAGCTACCATCCAACACTCTACCCTGTAGTCTGTGATTTTATTTCCATAGGAAGCGTCTCCGCCCTCAGCCAGTCATGTTTCCTGATTACCACTTCTGCCATAACAGACACAGGCATGGCACTAACAGAATCATATACACATTTTAATATTTGAACTCTTATGTTGTCAGCTGTCTTAGTAAATTCATATAATTTTCTTTCATCCTTTGAATATGGCATATTCTGCATTGTCTCATGTGACTGACGCAAAATAGAATTAGGTAGGAAACTACAGAGACCAGATAACTCATGAGATTATGGCTGAGGGAATGGATGCATTTTTTTTCTGAATCTACCCAAAAATTTGGCCACCATCTCCAAGGAAAGAAATCCTCAGATCCTTTCTAGACTCTGTTGATGTGTACAATGATATATTTGGAGGACCAACAATTAGTATACTAAAAAATCCTTAGTATCTTTAGAATGCTTAAAATGTGTGTGTGTGTGTGTGTGTGTGTGTGTGTGTGTGTGTGTGTGTGTGTGTGTGTGTGTGTGTGTGTGTGTGTGTGTGTGTGTGTGTGTGTGTTTTTGTGTGTGTGTGCGTGTGTTTTTGTGTGTGTTGTTTGTGTGTGCTTTGTGTGTGTGTGTGTGTGTGTGTGTGTGTGTGTGTGTGTGTGTGTGTGTGTGTGTGTGTGTGTGTGGGTGTGTGTGTGTAAGAGTCTGTATGTGTGTGTGCATGTGCATTTGTGCATGCTGAATTTGTACTGCTGCTGCTACTACTCTGATTTGCATTTGGAGAAGATTAAGACACTTACTTTTAATGAGATATTTCTTGTACCCAAGGGTCGGGGTTTCATTTTCATAGTGTATGTAACTCTGAGCAGTGCACTTATTTAGACAGTGTTTCCAGGTATCCCCTGAAAGTGTCCTGTGGCCTTATCCAGTTAACACCTATATGATGAAAATAAGAACTCCTAATCAGTTCTTTAAGTGTACAGAGTAATGATGGAATCCTGTTCTTGTATTTGGGTAGTTTTAGCATTTAGCAATAGTGAAATTAACAAGAAGACAACAAAAAATGTTGGTCACTTGCACAATGTTCCCATGATGATAATGGTTTCATTAATAGTTTATGACCTCTGGTGGAGAGGCATCTACGTGAAAGGGTGCATCCTCATGACCAGAGTCAATATAAGGAAGGAAAAGAACATCAAAACAAAATGTTGACATCCATTAACTGTCTGAAAACATGTCATAGAGAAGAGATTCAGTGTCTCTCAAACAAGAGTAAGATATGCAACCATAACAGAAGGTTCAGGACTATATAAAATGATCATCTAGACATGTTATTGCATCTCAGGGGCACAAATATATGTAATTATCAGTGAAATGTCCAGAGTACATATCCATACTTGTCTTTGTATTACCTGGGTTGTAACCCTGACTTCCACTGTAAAAATTATGGATAACAACTTCAGGATAACTATCCATTAACACAATAAGCAGCAATGTCTGTATATAGTGTGCAGCTGTGTTCATTAACCATAAATGTGCACACCACAAACATATAGTAATTTATACAGTGCCAAAAGTGAGCAGCATAGAATATAGCACCTAACAAGTTTGCATGTATGAGTCATGCCAGTTGAAGTATATAAATACAACAGTACAGATTGCAATATATATATATATATATATATATATATATATATATATATATATATATATATATAGGTAGATAGCTAGCTATATATCTGTATCCGTTTCTATATATGTATGTATATATATATATATATATATATATATATATATATATATATATATATATATATATATGGAACTACTTCACTTGACCTAAATTTCATTTGACTGACAACTCATTTGACTGACTTTCATTTGAACGACACCCAAATGACCTAAATTTCAAATTACTGACAACTCATTTGACTGACTCCTGATTCACCAACAGCTTACAATGCTGAATATCAACATACTAAATCTTAAACCATAAACAAGCACACTTAGAACACCAATAACTAACCATTTCCAGAACTTAAAAACTACTTACTTACCCTCTTAACAGAAACTGGACAATGTACAACCAAACTAGGTGGCTGTGCCCCCCACACACCCCCTAGTTATATGTACTAACTCCAGGATCACACTACAGTGGGGAAAAGGGCATATACCTTTAACTTGCCTTATAGTACTCTCCACACTGCCACTACTGCTGGGAATGCACAAAACATTTGCTAAATTACTTTAGATACTTCCCATAAAAATGTAAAGATACAAACCCACATTTAGAAACACTACAGCACTACTTTCTACATGACTATCAGAATTCTAACAGTCAGCACTGTAAGTTACAGTAATTCTTTTTATCACAAGCAAGTCACAGGTGAAGGAAAACCCACAACAAGTCTCTGTCTTAAATATCAGTGAAATGGGAGTCAGTCAAATGAGCTGTCAGTCAAATGAAATTTAGGTCAATTGGGTGTCGGTCAGATGGGTGTCAGTCAAATGAGTTTTAGGTCAAGTGAAGTAGACCCATATATATATATATATATATATATATATATATATATATACTGCGCTGGTGGTGCTGCGGTAGCATTGTCACCTCACAGTAAGACGTTGTCCTGTTCGATTCTCAGCTAGAGCATCTTCTGTGTGTAGACATGCATGAATGGGCGTACCTTCGTTGAAGGTTGTGCATCAGAGCTGGCAACTCGGCACGTAAAAATTACTGCCAATCATTAACAGATCGGAGTTCCACTGTGGCGACCCCTAACCGGGAAAAGTTGAAAGACACAACAACATATATTAGAGAAAGAGAGAGAGAGAGAGACACACACACACACACACACACACACACACACATAAACAACTGTGTATAAATGAGTCAAAGTAAGAAATGTGTGACATTTGTTTATTTATAGTCTTCAAGAAGTATTTATTTTATTTATTTATTTTATTGCATTTGTTTACTATATGTTTCTATTTCAGCTTTCAGATCAGCGCTACATGTTTATTCATTCAGTGAACTGCAGTGGTACGTACCTGACAGGAATGTAGCATATTCATGAGGAGAGAGAGAATTAATATGCATATGCATGAGTTTGCCTAGCATCCCTATATCTGTGAAGCTTGCACATTACAGTGGTTGTAGGACTTTTGAGAGATATGGTATTAAATAAATTAACCTACTCTCAGACCTATAGTTTTATATGTTGTGCAACGGAACATATTGCATTCAGCACTGGGTGTTAGTCAGTGAATACATTAAAGACATTTTTGCCTCCACCATTAATAGGAGGAAGAGGAGTAGCCTGAAGCACAGTCAAGCTAGATCCATATTAATGACCATTCATGCCATCTTGAGGCAATCCACAGCCCATAGTCTTATCTCCATCATTTTTACAGTGGGGATTCACTGGAGTTTTTTTTTCCTCAGGTGCATATTCAAAAGGGATCCTGAGCGATCAGCTTTCGTTCAAGTATAATGTAACAGCTAGCATTTTACTGTAATTTTATAAACATCTCCTGAATCAAGTACCTTACTACATGAAGGCCACATTGTGGTTTTACATATGTTGGTCTCTTCCCAATTTGACTACTGCACTGTTTATGTTGAGCTGCCCAAGGCTAACCTTGACAACTACAACAGATGTAAAATTCAGGGGTGGTGGTGTTTTTTGGTGATTCTGCACATGATCCCATATATTACTCAGTTACTGTTGTGACAAGTACAGATTCTCTGAACTAAATAGTGCATTGTTGAATTTTCCCTTTTTTCACCTAAGCAGTATAATTTATTTTTTCCAAATCTTGTACTTATTTGATCCCTAATCTGTGTAAACTTGATTTCCAAATTATTCAAGCTTTGTGTTTGGCACCCACGTCCATCGTCGCATTTATATAATATGTGGCATCCATGCCTATCAACAGTTGAACATAGCATCTTGGCCAGTCCCTTCTTGACAGACTGCTGAATGCTCCTCCAATTTCAACTGACCTTTTATATTGCGCTTTGCTGTTTTGAGTTATACTGTTTTTAATACTACCTTTTCATTTGTGTAAATCACTGGTACTGTATTCCTACCACAATATAACCACTTTATACTGTGATGTCACAGCCTTTTGTGACACTTCTAATGCTCACACACCTTATACATTGTTTTTACTATTAGTACATGAAGCTATTCACCCACCTTATACACTTTTCTACTACTAGTGCCTTAAAGTATAAGTAAAGTAGCCAGCATCGAGGCATGGAGAGATACAGCTCTAAAAGCTGCCAGGTGGCCCAGGTTTAATTAGTAGCTCAGGTGTCTGATGTGCTGGCAGGGAGGAATGGACATGCCTATCCCAGGAAAAGAGGGCATAGATCTAGTTGCTTCCTGAGGGCAGGTATGGTCCTTAGATGGGAGCAGCCCACAGGCATACTAGATGAATATAGAGGTGGGGGGGTGAGGGAAGGTCATTACAAGCCCTTCATTCCAACAAGGATGACGTGTGGTCCTGGGACACCCTAATTTCCCTCATCAGCCCCGATCCCAACAGAGTAAGTCCGGAAGAGATTAAGATTGGTAGGCAGACTCAGCATAGGACAGGGGCACTGAGCAAGTTGATGTTTGGCTGTGTGGTAGGGTGGGAAAATATATAAACAAAGTTCAATAAAACATCCTTAACAATTAAGGTTTCAGTGAACCTAATGAAAGCCTACCATAACAGTAATTTTTTGTAGATTTGAATTGCTCAACCTATTTGGCCAGTATAGAAGTTTATATTTTTAGAAAGATGCTTGAAAGGTGCTTGGTGTGACATCTGGAAAGAGGAAGGAGGACAAGGAGACCTGGTGGTGGAATGAAGAAGTACAGGAGTGTATACAGAGAAAGAGGTTGGCGAAGAAGAAGTGGGATTGTCAGAGAGATGAAGGAAAGTAGACAAGAGTATAAGGAGATGAGGTGCATGGCAAAGAGAGATGTGGTGAAGGCTAAGGGTAAGGCTTATGAAGAGTTGTATGAAAGGCTGGACACTAAGGAGGGAGAAAAGCACCTGTACTGGTTGGCAAGACAGAGGGGCCAAGCTAGGAAAGATGCGCAGCAGGTAAAGGTGATAAAGGATAATGTGGGCAATGTACTCACAAGTGAGGAGAGAGTGTTGAGCAGATGGAAAGAGTACTTTGAGGGGATGATGAATGAAGAGAATGAGAGGTAGAGAAGGTTGGATGATGTGCAGATAGTGAATCATGAAGTGCAGTGGATTAGCAAGGAGGAAGTAAGGATAGGTATGAAGAGGATGAAGACTGGAAAGGCTGTTGGTCCAGATGACATACCTGTGGAAGCATGGAGGTGTTTAGGTGAAATGGCAGTGGAGTTTTTAACCAGATTGTTTAATGAAATTTTGGAAAGTGAGAAGATGCCTGAGGAATGGAGAAAAAGTGTTTTGGTACCGATTTTTAAGAATAAAGGTGATGTACAGAACTGTAGTAACTACAGAGGGATTAAATTGATCAGTCACAGCATGAAGTTATGGGAAAGAGTAGTGGAAGCTAGGTTAAGAAGGGAGGTGATGATTAGTGATCAGCTGTATGGTTTCATGCCAGGAAAGAGCACTACAGATGCAATGTTTGCTCTGAGAGTGTTGATGGAGAAGTACAGAGAAGGTCAGAAGGAGTTGCATTGTGTCTTTGTGGACTTAGAGAAAGCATATGACAGGGTGCCTGGAGAGGAGTTGTGGTATTGTATGAGGAAGTCGGGAGTGTCAGAGAAGTATGTAAGAGTGGTACAGGATATGGACGACGGTAGTGTGACAGCGGTGAGGTCTGCGGTGGGAGTGACTGATGCGTTTAAGGTGGAGGTGGGATTACATCAAGGATCAGCTCTGAGCCCTTTCTTATTTGCACTGGTGATGGACAGGTTGACAGACAAGATCAGACAGGAGTCCCCGTGGACTATGATGTTTACAGATGACATTGTGATCTGTAGTGAGAGTAGGGAACAGGTTGAGGAGACCCTGGAGAGGTGGATATATGCTCTAGAGAGAAGAGGAATGAAGGTCAGCAGGACTAAGACAGAATATATGTGTGTGAATGAGAGGGAGGAGAGAAGAATGGTGAAGATGCAGGCAGTAGAGGTGGGGAAGGCAGATGAGTTTAAATACTTGGGATCAACAGTTCAGAGTAATGGTGAGTGTAGAAGAGAGGTGCAGAAGAGAGTACAGGCAGGATGGAATGGGTGGAGAAGAGTGTCAGGAGTGATTTGTGACAGATGAGTACCAGTAAGAGTAAAACGGAAGGTCTACAAGAGAGTAGTGAGACCAGCTATATTATATGGGTTGGAGACAGTGGCACTGACAAAAAGGCAGGAGTCAGAGCTGGACGTGGCAGAGTTAAAGATGTTAAGATTTGCACTGGGTGTGATGAGGGGGGACAGGATTAGGAATAAGTATATTAGAGGGTCAGCCCAGGTTGGAAGGTTTGGAGACAAAGCCAGAGAGGTAAGATTATGTTGGTTTGGACATGTGCTGAGGATGGATGCAGAGTTTATTGGGAAAATGATGCTAAGGATGAAGCTGCCAGGTAAGAGGAAAAGAGGAAGGCCTAAGATAAGGTTTATGGATGTTGTGAGAGAGGACATGCAGGTGGTTGGTGTGGCAGAGTAAGATGCAGAGGACAGGAAGAAATGGAAACAGATGATCCGCTGTGGTGACCCCTAATGGGAGCAGCTGAAAGAAGAAGAAGAAGAAGTTTATATTTTTACCTTTCCTTTAGCCGGCTTTTTAACACATTATTAATAGGCAATGTAACACATTTTACTCACTTTAGTGGGAAAAGGATAAAACCAGCACTGACTGACGGTTGTCAATATATATGTATAAAATAATCATTTATGTTTTGATTTATTTTTCTTCATTTTAGGATGGATGTGATGTGATTCACATCAAATGTTTTTAAATAATCTGGGTTAGTGCTGTGAACAGATGTATCTGAAAATAGTAGCACTCATGGCTTTCAAAAGGTAGGGTAAACAAACTAATTTACATGGCTTTCAAATGCTTCAGAATACTATTCAGTGCAAAGGGCAGGAGCGCTATCAAATAAAGCTGCTGTTATCACTATTTCTGCCTTAACAGCTGACGCTTTCTTTTATTAACAAGAACAGGCCTTAATGACTGCTGCTCTTCATCCATAAAATACAAGTCAAAATGTGACATGCTCATACTTCTTTTTGGGAATACCACTAAGAAATTTGTGGCAGTTAGGATATCAGACATTTTTTTCTGCATAACACTGAAAGATTATATCGAATAGACTGTCACAGTTTATTGCATAGTAGTTAATATACCATTTCTCTGTAAGATATATAAAAAAGTCTGCACAGAAACAGTGTGCGCACGCGTGCAAGCGTGTGTGTGTGTGTGTGTGTGTGTGTGTGTGTGTGTGTGTGTGTGTGTGTGTGTGTGTGTGTGTCTGTTTATATTAGTGGCGAAGCTTTAGATTTATGTATACATATGTTTGTCTTACAACAGTTTTCAATTCTGTGGAACAAGCCATACCATTCCTGATGCCTTGTGCACAAGACTATGTCATGCAGTTCAGGAAACAGTGACACTTCATGTAGTTTATCACACTTGTTTGCATATTAGTTACCATGTAGGTCACATTATGAACATGTATCTTTGGATAACATCACTGTCTTGTCATGCTACAAAGCCTTATTGGATTGCCTATTGGGAATTTCATCTAGCACTTGCTGAAAAGCAACTGTCTTCATTTAACAATAGCAGTTGATTTTGGTATCACTGTTTTATATTTTGTGTCCCAGTACCATGCCTGGCGATATGTATATGTATATGTGTATACATGCCTGTCTATCATTCATACAGTCCTTTATCCTTACAGTTGTATGTGTGTTTGTTTATGAGTGGAACTATGATTGTTTTTGATTTATCTTGCACCCTGAAAAATTACATTTTAGCATTGAAAGCCAAAATGTAACTTCCTGTGTCCTAAGGGGAGTGCTACAGAATCCTGAAAGCCCAAAATCCTGAAAACCAAAATCCTGAGACCAAAATCCTGAAACTTCAAAATCCTGAAAACTCAAAATCCTGAAAACTCAAAATCCTAAAACCACACAGGATACCAACACTTACTATATTCCACTACAAGTACATACAGAAACATATTACCCTTCAACTATATGCAGAGGGGCAAGCCCACCTGCCCCCCATGTGGGGGGCTGCACCCCCATACCCCCTGCTACTTATATCAACTCCGAGATTGCACTTAACTACACTAAGTGCAATCTTGGAGTTGATATATTTAAGTAGAGGGGGTGTGGGGGGCACAGCCCCCCACAGGGGGACTGCAAGGGGGCTTGCCCCCTTGGTTATACTTGTAGAACAGTAATACAGTTTGTGTTTTATTTCTTTCTGTATGTACTTGTGCTGGAATAAGTATCCTGTGTGTTTTCAGGATTTTGAGTTTTCAGTATTTTGAGTTTTCAGAATTTTTAACTTTCAGGATTTTAGTTTCAGGGTTTTGGTCTTCAGGATTTTGGGCTTTCAGGATTCTGTAGCACTCCCATCCTAAGAGGTGGACTTATGATCTGCTAGTGGACACATGACACAATATTGCAATGCAAAGTTAGATACTCCCCTTGGGCCTCAGTATTATTGTCTCTGTTGCCAGTGATATTTATGTGGGTAGGCTCATTTGCATATCTTCTGTGCACCATAGGCAGACTTCCTGTGCAATGATGTATCTTAGAGGCACCCCTAGGGTTTTATGTTTTTTGGAACAGATGGCTTTTTCCACATCTCTTCCAACAGACTAGTCTCAAACAGTGAATATATGGGTCTATATTAGATGAATGAACACTTTAAATGTTGAGTACGACATGCTCGACAGCTTTTACGCGAAAGTTCATCAAAGCGAAACCCCATAATTTTGAAACAAAGAGTTTTGAAAAGTTATAGTTGACCAGCCATCACAAAGCCAATGGCTGACAACTAAAATGTACCGTACACCATTAAACCCCCCCCAAAAAACAAAAACAAATCAACAAACAAAATAAAATGGGGTCTTTGCCCCCACACCCCCCAATGTGGGGGTCTGTGCCCCCCACCTCCCTACTTAAATATACCAACTCCAAGATTGCACCACAATGGAGGACTGTCATAACATTACATGGGGTGAACGACGAGACCGCACCACAGTGGAGGACTGTAAGAACGGCTAGACAAGGTGAACATTCTCATGTCAGCCGTTGGCTTCCTGACGGCTGGCCAACACTCCTTGTTTTGACATTCTTAGGTTTTGCTTAGATGAACGTATGCTTAAAAGCTGTTGAGCAAATCGTACTCGACATTTTAAGCATTCGTTCATCTAATAGGGAACCAAATATATGTCTAAGAATGTAATCCTAGCAACTGAACCACTTTTATTTAGCATAAAGTCACTTTTGTGTCCATGCTGTGGTTCTTGTCTGAAGTGATTATGAACAAATTAAAATGTAAGGATTTTTGTCATGCACATTTTCAAGACTGATCTCCTGAGGAACCGAATTTTAGAGGAAATGTATCTGCTGTAATGAAAAATGGTAACCTGTTTTGTCCTCTCCCTTATTCAATGTATATAGATCATGAGATGAATTTTTCAAGTCATGCAACTCTTGTTTTTATCAGAGAGTTGTGATACATGTAATATGTCAACACAAAAAAAAGCAGTAGCAATGCAATGACCGTAAGGCTAAAGTGCAAATTACTTTTTAGCTATACAGTTGTAGAAAAAAGAAAAAGGAACTATTATATGTATACAGATTTTTACGGTTATATATATGAATTGAACCAATAGGAATTACAGTAGATTATAAAAGATTAATTTTTAAGTTCTTCCCCACTGTGTAATTAACATGAGATTAGAAACTGAAGCTGTAATAATATCAGCATTGTGACCTCCAATCTGCTAAAATAAAATACTACAACTTTTGTTGCACATGTAATGCAGTTGTTGATTTTGTTTACCTAAAACCTAAGATTCGGTAAAACACTTCTCCAGCTGTGAGGCTGATTCTTAATGATATCTTTAGTCTTAAAGGCAATTGCTTATTCTCATGTGTTCACTTGGTCACATCACTTTATAGGCAACTGTTTTGTTTCCATTTTATATGTTCAAATAAGTATAACAGTATGTGTAACTCCTAGTCATTAGTACTATAATTTCTGCAAAAATGGAGATGATAAATTAGAAAATGAAACAATTAGCTGTAAAAGAATCACTAATTTATAATTACTTCCGAGTGCCATAATCTGATTGAAATCTCACATGAATTACAATTTTTTTATTCTTATTATGAAATGTCAACATAGGGACGTATTGTAAATGAAACTGTGTACCTGACATTTGCATTTTTAAGCGTCATTTCTAAAGGATGACAGAGTATGGGCATCAACATTGAGTAATGCTCACTCAGGAAACAATAATGACCAAAAGTAACTTGTAGAAGAAACTTGGGCTGTATTCTACTGAACTGGCAAACTCTTGAGTTAGCCTGTAAGTTTTGCTTGTGAATGCATTTTTTTGCATTCTCTGAATTTATTTATTCCAAGGGGAAAAACATGCTGTTTTATACAAAAGCAGAATATTCCAAAATAAAACACTAAAAATGGTCACTGAATTTATTGAATATATGTGATGAATTTAGCACACCATAAAATGTCCCATAAATTGACAAATACATTAGTTATCAGTATGGACCATTCACTTCCATTATATTTCTGGGCATGATTAAACAACCACAAAACTAATGAAGATGTAAAGAGAGGTCCATGTGAAGAAGTTTGTTCATGATTAATAATATGCAGAAATCTTGATGATTATGATCAGGTGCTAAACAGAACTTCTTTAGCAATGGGATTAAATTTGTGCTGCCACGAGTAGCTGAGAATATACAAATATCCCTACTGAAGAAGAACAATGGTCTGTCAAGTCCTGCATGTGTTGTAACTCACCTCTTTGCAGATGGCTCCCCTTCACTTACCCCATTTCTTTAATCTGTTGTAGGGATCCCTGAGTCTGCCTGATAATATATTGTGTCACCAAATCATACAGCATACTAATATTTATTCAAGTCTGTCTTGAATTATACAGCCTGACACTTGAAACCCATGACTGTTCCTCCCTTTCAGTCTTTAATATTCTACTACAGCCCAATCTTTTCTCCTTAGCAAAAAAAAAAAATTTAATTTCTTTTTCTCTTTCGTGTACACATGACCAGCTGTGCATGTATGTCTTCAAAAAACAGTCCTTATTCCTTTCACTACTGTGCATGATTCCCCTTCTGTATGCTGTTTGGAAATGGATACTACACTGCAAATGCATTTGGGTTTACTCTCTGGATGATTGTACTGTAACATTGATAGCAAATGTGCAACTAAGTTTGTCTTAAGACAGGCCATATGACCTGCAAGTGGACAGATGACACCATATTTATAGTGCCATGTTAGGTACTGGCCTTGATAATCAGTGTGATATCATGGCATTAGTATTTGCATAGTTTACATCCCACTTTGGGAACACCAGCATCTGATATAATTCAAGACTGTCTTTTCACACTATATAGCATTCTTCAGTTTAGATGTCACTATGACTGCCCTGCCCCCCCTGATCTTCTTTCCTTTCCACCCTGCAGAGAGCCATCCCACAAAGAATGTCTGTTTTCCAAGGACCTCCCAGCATGCATACTTGTACTTTTTTGCATTACATTCCAGATTCTTTCTTTTTCTAACATGCTACCGTATTTCTTCGTAAATAAGACCTAACCAGAAACTAAGGCCTAGCATGGTTTTCCAGGGTTGTCATGATATAAGCCATACCCCAAATATAAGCCCCAGTTAAGATTGTCAACAACACACAATGGATGTGTTGAATTATAAAATAATATTATTGACACCCGTTGACTGAGGTTATTGTACTCTGATCACCATTTTCGGACCATTCGGACACCCAACTTCTTCCCTTTGCAGAAAGTTGTAAGATTCTTTCCCTGGGAGTCCTCCACGATTCTTACTGTAACCCTAATCATCACTCAGACTTGACAGTTAAGATCCTTGGCCCATAAACACTGGCAGGTGTACTTTGATTGGTCAAAGTACAGACAACATGTGTAAAGCGCGTGCACTTGATAACGAACATCTGTGGTTGTGTCTTCTTAACCGTTGCCATTTTGTGTTGCCACTCCGGTCTCATAAGTCTTTTATTAACCCCCCCCAGACAAGATGAGTGCTTTTATTAACCCCCCCCCAGACAAGATGAGTGCTATTCCATTGAGTGCAAGAAAGGAATCGTGGAGGACTCCCAGGGAAAGAATCTGACGGCTTTCTGCAAAACGAAGAAGTTAGATCTCCAAATGGTCCGAAGATGGCATGCAGTGTACGATAACCTCAGTCAACAGGCCGACGAGGGAAATGCTAAGAAGTGCGAGTGTGGATCAGGTTGGCAACCATTATTTCCTGAGCTGGAAGACATCATCTGTGAATGGATTGCTAACAGGAGAGCAAAGGCTTAGGTTGTGCGCAGGGCTGATATTCAAGCATTTGCCCTTGCAATGGCACCACAGTTAGAAATATCCCCAGAAGAATTCAAAGCATCACAGCATTGGCTGGATGGCTTCCTTCAGCGATATGAACTGTCTCTAAGAAGATCAACAACACTGTTCAAGCTGGAAGATACTGAAGTTATTAAACATGCACTTGTGTTCAAGTCCGTTGTTGATGGCATCGACTTTTCTAAATACCAACTCTCCAACATGATTCCTATGGATGAAACTGCAGTGTTTATGGGCCAAGGATCTCAAACAAAAATTGATCAAAGGGGTGCCTCATCAATCTACATTCCCTCCACTTGTTATGAGAGTGCATGTGTTACCTGTATTTTGGCAGTTCGCCTAGATGGAAGGAAAACCCTACCACTAATGATTAGTAAGGGCAAGAAAGATAAGACTGAATGTGTTTCAGGCATTTACATTCCTGAAACTGAAAAAGCCTGGTGCACACAAGCAGTTATAAGGAAGTGGGTCGATGTAATGCTGCCACTTGTTTTGCGAGGTGCTGAAAGAGGTCTGCTAGTCTGGGATTCAGCCAACACTCACTGCACTAAAGACATGAAGAAATTCCTTGCACAGAGAAGAATAGATCAAATAATGATTCCCGCAGGAATGACTGCCTATCTCCAGACTCTTGATATTGCAATAAACAAGCCATTCAAGGACCATTTGCACATAGAACTCAATGACTACATTGAAAATAGAATGGAGAGAAATCAACATGGAAACTTTGTGATGCCTAACCTGCAAGAGGTCATGACTTGGGTGAAAAATTCATGGTATAAAATCACTGACAGCTGTGTTGCCAATGCACTATGAGCAGGCTACTTGGACAAGCAGTGCTCATTTAAGGAGATATCTATTGCTAGGCATGACAGTTTGGGGACAATGGTTCTACAGGAAATGGAGTCGCAAGAAATTCAGGCCGGAATTCAGGGGTTAGAGACTTATGACAATGTTCCAGAAGAAGATGACATGACTGTATTTGAATAACTTTTCCATTATCGGGGCAACAGAATGGATTGCATCTGCTTTCAGTTTTATTCCCCTCCTCCAATACACATGTATTAAATTTTTTCTGCATTTTCTGTTAAGTATGAAATATTGCACTGTGAAAGCCAAGGTGTAGATATTCTGAAGTTGAGATGTTTGTTTCACTGTTTATGTAGAATTTTCACACAACTGTTAACA